>NW_028254580.1:0-167157 GCF_964263255.1 Lissotriton vulgaris
TTCCATTCAATCCACCCAGCCCCAATACATTACAGGCTGTCTGGGGAGGTGCTAGCAGCTCCCTCGACAGGAAACCTATAGTCCAGGCCTCCCTTGCTGGAGTTTCCCCCAGCAGCAGGAGTGCAGACTTGTGTCTGTGGCAGCAGCATCCATTTTGTGATGCTGGGGCTCTGTGTAACTTTAACCAGGTAATGCAGGACCATACATGTCTTTTCCCTCTAGAAGGGTGGAATGCTACCCCTGCCGCCAGAATTGGTGGGTGGGGGGTAGTATTCCAAAGTGTTTGACACCTTACACAACATGCTTTGATAAAGCCAAACCAAAGTTAGCATTAACCGCGAGGATTATAATGCACTTAAGAGTATATGGTATGATTATATCATTGAACAGCTATAAGGAGATGGTTCCGAAAGCTGCTGAGGGGCTCAGCTCTTGCTAGGGCACCCTCTCACATATATATATATAAGGTAGATATAGATATACTATATCTAAGTAAGGGGTGATTACACCACCTTACCCAAGCTGAGTGATAAGCCTGTGGTGTCAGTTTGGATGGCCAGCCAGGGGTGGCATAATACATGCTGCAGCCCCTAGTAGGCCTTGGATGCACCTATGCCCGTGGTACCTATGGTACACTATACAGGGTCTCACAAAAGTGACCCAATACTCAATCAGGTATGTACCTAAAGTACCTGGAGTCCATTTTATAGGGAGAGCAGATAGCCTGGGGCCCTGAATAGCAGGATCCCAGGCCAACTAAGTCAAAAACCAGCAAAACACCAGGCAAAAAGTTGGGTTAACCATATAGTCAGATATCCACCTTCCTACGTTACCAATCTGTCATAGATGAATGACAGAGCCGCATTAAACAGGTTCCCAAGCTGACTGTCTCTTTATTCTCCTTGATGTCTCCATTCTGACACAAAATCTCTGCAATCGATCATCTTCTCTGCCCCATCAAAGTTAAATTCCAAAAATATTTCAAAGTTTTTGCACGATAAAAATCGTTCAAACTGACAGCATGTCGTGGTGCTAAATAAAATCCATGGAACCAACACTAACCCTCCTTCGCACAAGCTCTTTTAAACCCTTTTTTATAAATATCTAACTTAAATTTGAAACTTTTAGGGTCCATAGTCATTTCTGATTGGTCAATTAGGTGGTGATGATCACCTCATGTCCTCCTTGTTCAAACCTGTTCAAAAATGTGCCCTGTCACTCTCAAGGCTTTCTCATGATTTCATACTTAAAATTTGTACTTGTCGTTCCGTTTTTGTATCATTTGTTCATAATAAATATTCTTTGACTTCCTTTGGCACATCTCCCGTTCATATGCTAAGCTGGCCTTGACATCTCTCGCTTCGATCACAGGCCGTTCGCTCACACTTCTCATGTGCACTGCCCATGCGTGGGGGCCATCTTTCGGAGTCCTTTTTCTCGTTTCTCCTAAACAGACATTTTCAGACTAGGCCGCGCAGGCCTCGATGGGAACTAATCAGAAAATAAACACAACGGAAATCAGATATAGAAATGTAACCCTTCTGTTTACCTCCCACTATTCTAAGTTTCCCGGTTAGATGCTACCTAGCAAAAGCACACAAATAAGCGTCATTTTACTCACCATCGGCGCTCTTTATTGCCACAAAAAGAATTTCTAATATAAGCACAAATATACACGTTTATTCAGTTTAATCTACTATACCACAGCTCTACTATACCTTAGTATGACTCGTTTGTATATATTAGTATATTTATTTCAGCAAAACAGCAATTACTTTTCCCACATGTGTCAACTTTACGTGCATTTTGTTGATTAGTTTACATGCTTCACACTATTAGTATTATTATGGTTATGGGAGATTAACTTTACAAGGGGTACACAAATATTTTTTTCTCTCCCCTGCTCCATCTATATTAATCCAACCAAGCAAAAGCTTTCTAATTTAATAAGCTGGGCTCTACCCAGGTGAGCTGCTCAGAGGTAGCTGGAAAGCTACAGTAGCTCACGAGCTCCTGGTTGGAGACCCCTGGTCTATACCCCTCACGCTCTGCCCCTCCTCCCCAGACACAACTCTTGTTATATTTATTTGTCGATTCCACGACATCCCACTATATGCCACTTTTTCTACCCCACACCACCTACCTTCGTCAGCCTTACATGACGGTGAGATTGACCCAAAGTTTTGCCCTCCCATTCCCCACTCTCACTGCGACTTCCAACTCACCTCCTTCTCGCTGTCCGATGAGTGTCTAACTCACTCCCATTGTGTCCTCTCCTTATGGCCCATAGCACTGGTAACCTCAAACCACAGAAAGGTTTTTCCTTTAATGTCAATAGACTTTCACACTTCAAAAGGAAGAAACACCGACCTATGTGTCAACCAAGATTGTCTATAAAGCTCCTCTTCAAGAGGCGCACCTTGCACACCAAACTCGGTTGAAAAAGTAATCACCAGTAATCTCCTCCCCTGCCTCCATGTTTATTTAACTAGAAAATAATGTTCATTTAAGCTCATAAAAATGTGGATAGGCCCTGTAGGAAGATGCATATTTGACACAACAGATAGGACAGGCAGAAGTTCAATCGTAGGATCGGTTAATGCCCAAATCCTGCCCAAACCTTGTTTCCTTCTGTTCATTTCCACAGTTTGCTGGAGTTTGGCCAGATCCGCACACTGATAGGTGGTGACCGGAACCAAAGCAACAATCCACCCCTGACCGGAAGCAAAGCATCAATTCACCCATGACCGGAAGCAAAGCATCAATCCACCCCTGACCGGAAGCAAAGCCTCAATTCACCTCTGTCCGGAACCAAAGCATTAATCCACCCCTGACCGGAACCAAAGCATCAATTCAACCGAAGTGGCCTATTGGAGAAGCAGAATGCCAGTGAGAGGGAAGTTGTCAGAGATGAGATTTTGGGGCAAATTTACAAGCCCCTTACGCAAGATTTGTGCCGCCGTTGCATCACTTTTGTGACACAGCGGCGGCGCAAAGCCAGCGCCATGCTGCGGGCTATTTACAACGTGACGCATCTAGGGAGATGCTTCATGTCGTAAAGCCCTGAGCCACATGTTGGCGTTCCTGCACAGGGGGGGCGTTCCGGCGCAGGAACACCTACGAAAAGTGGCTGAGTGAAATCTACAAGATTCCACTCAGTCACTTTTACGGCCATGCTGCGTCAAAACCCTGCGCCTGCTTGAAGCAGGCGTAAGGATTGACGCAGTATGTTAGAGATAGGGGCACCCGAGCCTTGCTGGAGCTGCATCACGCCGCCTGTCCGCGGGGGGGATGCGACACACATCTACCCATCCATGCGCCACGGTGCGCCGCATTGTAATGCGGCGCATCAGCGGTGGCGCACGGGTGGGTAGATGCGTCGCAACTATTCTGGCGCATCCCTGCTGATTAGCAGAGATGCGACAGAAGTAGTAAATCGCCCTCAGGATCTTGGTTTGGTGGATGTCTGACATAGATACTGTTGGACCTGGTCCCCAAACAATACAGACCCAACAATGTAAAGTGTAACAGTGATTGATGTCCTGATTGGTTCATTGGATTTACTGTCAGTCCCCAGTAAAGTGCACCAGGAGTGCCAGGGTTTGTAAATGCCAATACTGCTAGTGGGCCTGCAGCGCTGGTTGCGCCACCCACACAAGCAGCCTTTTAAAATGTGTCTAGGTCTGCCATTGCAGAACCTGCGTGCAGTCTGGTACTATCATGCTGGCTGGGCAAGTGCACACACTTGCCAGCCTCTAAACCTTCCCTTAACTTCATTTTAGTCACCCCTATGGTAGGCCCTAGGGCAGGGTGCATTTTAAGTGTAAGGTAGGACATGCTCTGAGGTGTGTGGCTTGTCCTAATAGTGAATTACAGAACAAATTCGTTTTTCACTATTGTAAGGCTACCTGCTCCCTTTAGGCCAGATGGGCTGCTGGAATTATTACACTCTATAATCCCAGCAGGCTCAGGGAACATGGTAGAGAGACATGTTTAGTATGCCTGAACTCAGAATAATAAAATACATCTTTTAGTAAAGTTTATTTTAATACCCTGTGTTTGCAAATGCTACTTTTAGAAAGTTAGCCTTTGCTTGCCTAACCATTTCAGCCCGCCTCTGCTTGGATGTGTATCTGACTGTCTGGGAAGTGTGAGTGACAGGGCTGGGGGATGACAGGTGGTGAATGCAAGGATTACACCTTAGTGGGAGGTAGGAGTGCCCCCCCCACCCCTCCCGGACTCTTAATAGGGCTGTGCTCTGCCACCTCAATGCTTGCTCCGCCCCCTGGGGAGCGACTGATGACTCAGCCGACACCTGGCCCAGGAAGGGCGAAGCACCATCAACAAGGTACTCCTGGCTGCCCCTGTCCACACAATGCTGGCTCCACCTCCTGTGGAGCGTCTGATGTGCCTGCCCCTCACACTGAAAGCAGAAGCCAGAAGTACACCCAACAAGTGCTCAGAGACTGAATGAAGTTATGCAAAGGCCCCCCTGGCCTGAAAAGACAAAAAAATACTGTATAAAAGTAGGGCCCTGCTCCTTGTAAATTAGAATCCTGTTTCCCACAAAGAACCTCTGCCCGACTAGAAGGAGAAGAAGACGCTGGAAGGACTGGCCTGCTTCTTGCCTTGCTGACAGAGGAGAGGAGCAGACTTTACAAAGACTTTGCTGACTTGTGCTTGAAACATTCTCCAAGGGCTTGATTGAGCTTGCCCCCTGAACTGAACCCCAGGACTAGTGGGTTCTCCTGTGCTTTGGCTCGTCCCCTGCCTGAGGCCGAGTATTTCTTTCCGCCGGAGGGGAAATCTGCCACCTCTCGCCCCCTCCTAGGGTCGTGGTACTCGGGAGCCAGCCTGCCCTCTTGCCCTTGAGAGCCTCGCTCCACTCGGAGTCGCTCTCTGCCCCAGGGCTAAGGCCGGCTGCTCCTCCACCCCTGCCTGTCTTAACGGAGCACCTGAGGGCAATTTCAGCCCCTCCCGCCGGAATCCCGGGGACGAGCAGCCTGCAGCCTGGACAGCCGCCCTGCATCCGATTGCACCCGGCCGCCCCGCCTTGCTCTGCCCCCCCAGGAGAGGCCGCGCCGCACTGGGAAGGGAGCCCCCCCTCTGTACCCGGTACTGAGGGCTCCCGTGCTGTGCCTTGCCTCCCGGAGATCCTCCGCTTTGAGAAGGGACCGCTCTGCACTGATCGAACTGAGTCACACTGCTCGTGCCTGACTCGGCTCAAATTCGAAAGAAAGAAGCATTCCTGGAGACACATGTGCTAGGGGGCCGCAACGTTTTATTTCCCCGTCAGCCTTCCCTGTGCCTTAGCCCAAGAGGCTCCTCTCCCTGCTCCTCACTGCAGCCAGGAGCCCCCACCTCTGGAAAAGGCCCAGGGTTCCTCCAGGCTCCTCTCATCGCCTGCTTGCTGCTCCAGCTCAGCCCCCACCTCCGGAAAAGGCCCAGGGTTTTTCAGCCCCTCTCTGGTCTCCATTCAAAGCGCACCGGAAGATGCGTGAGCATTGGTAGGGCCCGGGGTTTGAGCACAGAGGAGCGCTGCGAAGCCCACGGAGGTGCTTGGGAGCGCCATACCTTCCAGGAACAGGGCAAGAGGCCCCATTATTGCATAACTGGAACTGAGAGAACTGTGTTAGAAGTGATTTTACAAGGAAATACACATTTGAACTTGAAACTAAAGAAAAGCTTGCCTATTTACAATCTGTGGCCTCACCAAAAACGTTATTAGTCTTGTGATAAGTCTGACTGCTCATATATATATTTTACATAAAGGAACGTATTTCTTTACAATACCTGCCTGGTGTCCATTTGTGGGGGGATTGGCATATGTTACTGTGTGTGTTATTACAAATGCTTAACTCCATAACGCCTGAAGAATAGCCTTGGCTGCTCACGCCACGCACCTAGAGGGTGAGCAAGGGTAATTCTAAGGGGTCATCCTTCGCCCTGACTTAGAGGAGAGGGTCCCTGCTTGTCACAAGTGCACACTTGCGCCAACCAGAGACCCCCAATTCTAACAGATACACCTTTGGGCTTTCCTGAGCAGACTAGGCTGCTGGGGAATGGGAGCTTGCACTTTTAAACTGTCTCTATTGTGCATGTTATGTGTCTGTGTGTGTGTGTGTGTGGGGGGTGTGGAGGAAGCTTTCCCTTCTGAGTTGCCTGTACTGCACAACTTACATGTATTTGTGGGATGGAATATTGTGCTTCTAAACGTTGTGTACTGCGCATATTACTTGTGTGTGAGATTGGAGCTTATACTTCTGAACTGCCTGTACTGTGCATGTTATATATGTGTGTGGAATGGAAGCATGCACTTCTTTTTTTATGTTTGATATTTTTTCTTATTAAAAGTTAAAGGTAGTAAACAATACAATGGTAAGCAACTTATAACAAGTTAAAATAAAGAACAGAGGAGCATATTCTCAAGAACGTGTGATAACCATTGCAAAAGTTACAATACATCCAACATTGCAGTCTATCGTACCAAGCATTCTCAACAAGTTGGCACCATGCAATAGTCTTACGATAACGTGTCAAATGTCTGCATTAAAATCAACACCTTTGCCGCAGAAATGCAAAATGCAAATGCAAAAATTCCTGCGATGAGGCCAATCGCCGTACAAAAAGCAGCGAAAACCAGCGGCAGGTCTGCAAATCCCACACGTCTGGCGGGAAAATGCACTGTAAAAGCTACATAAACAACACACCAGAAACAATCCAAAGTGCGTAGTAACATGGATGCACCCTGACTGAACACAGAGGCTGACCTGAACCCCACAAGCCCTACAAACCACCAGCAAGGAACAACGAGGTCGGGGAAGGCCAGGTTGAAGAGGGAGAGGAAGACTGGTTGCAGGTCGCAGGCAAAACAGATCAGCGTCACGGAGGTGACAGAACACTACCATCAACTGATCCCCAATTAGACTACCGGGAATGCAGTTGGAGTATCGAGGAGGCCAATCGAGGAGGCCAAGAGTTGCTGGCATGATGTGAAAATCTAAACCACCCACAAAGCTGCTGCCAACATGAAGGCAGCAATGGCGACAGGAGGTGGGAGTCGTGTGCCACAAGAGGAGCTGGAGGAAACTGAGGCCACAGCCATCAGTGTGGAGACGATGCAGGGAGTCGGGTGTGCGGACACAGCTCGGGAGGACCTGACACAACATGAACAGGGTGTGTAACGACCAGGGACTGAGAGGACGGAGGGAGATGGGCACAATGGCTTGCATGCACAAAGATGGGTAGCACAATGTACACCCACAATGACCCAGTATCATGTCGATGTTCCCTGTAGCACACTCCAGCACACACACATAGCAAGAATATCACACCCACATTGACGGCAATGTGGTACAATGCGTAAACACAACTCTGCATAACAGAGGACACAACTGGGTCCGCACACATGCAGAAACAGGCCTACTACATCTGACAGAGCTGAAAACTGTGAAATGGAAATGTACACGTACAACCTCACATCTGTCATGTAGTCCAAATGTACACGGTCCGGCATCCAAATCCTGCACCTCCTAAACAGTCACAATGTACATTGTCTGACAGTCTGCATGCAAACAAGAACAATGTGCCAACATACATTTCAACACCATGTCAAATTGCATCTCCCCTTCACATTACAGAGGGGCACACAACACCTCCAGCAAAGCGGAGAAGACCACACATCAGTGATGCCGGCGAGGACACCACACCTTCAACACCAACGCCCTACAACAGCCCATGGACATCCCACGCAACACACCACCAGGACCAGGGCTGACAAGCTACACAGAGAAAAACAAAGACCCTGCAACAGACCATACAGCAAGAAGCACCCGCAAGCACGGTTGGCTCACAACACTTCACCGAGCCACACATGGCAACCCATATGCCAGGTATCAGAATGCCAAAAGGAAATGGCGAACAGGTGCGGGTGGGGTCAGAATCCATGGACGGCGAACTAGATCACAGACGTGGGTGTCCATCATCTTTCAAGGACAACATACACCCCACAGAGGAGACCCACACTGCCATTGACAAATGCAGATGAACATACCCAGTACATAACCACCCCCATGGGCACACACACACATCAGTCACACACCCACGTTTGCTCTGCGTACGATGGCCCAGTCCACTCCCCTTACGAATTGAGTGGTTATCATCAAAGCTACATCTCCAAGCTCCAACCCACTGCCTGCAGTGACATGGTTGCATCCGCTCTACACAGCACATAGTAATGTGGTAGGGCCGGGGGCCCTCATGCATACAACAAGACCACAGGGAAACACGCAGATATCATGTTGAACTGGCTACGGGCACATGCGCCAGGCCCCTTTATTGGCAGAGCCACATGTACTGTGACGCCTGTGCTGGATATGTGTGGGGTGAGTGTAAGCCAGCCTGCACGGATTGGTTGGTGCAGGCAACAACCTGAACAGTGGACACCAGTGCAATGGAAACATATAAACCTGCATAACAGTGTCTACTGCTGAGCAACATGGAGGGAGCCGGTGCAAGTGCAGAGGTCACCCAACATACAAACAGAAGTATCCGTGAGTTGCAGTGCAGGGTCACCTGGAGTGCTGAGCAGGGTAACAGGCAAAGGATGGCATCCACAACAGGTGCGAGCAACTCCGTTAGTCTGTCGGTACCACTATTTCGACTTTGGCAGATGGCGGTAGGAGGTTATCCTGGCGATGGTGGCATGTGCCTCCTGCGATTATGCCATGTCCGGGCCGGTCTGGACTCAATGTGATGTGTGGGGCACATTTGTGGCCAGAGGCAGCGGACAGCGCATGGCCACAGACACATGGCGTTGATGACCCCAAGACCATCGCCTCGGAGGCTATCCAAAATTCTAATAAGAAGGGGTCCCAGACCTCACCAGCACAGGGTTAGTGGCCCTGGATGCACAACGGCCGACACACGCACCCCGCCACAGGACGGTGACTTGCAGTCCACTGAGGTAGGGCCACGCGGACTGTGTGGGTCCTCGTCGAGCTCTAAGGGGAATGTAACTAAAGGTAGCGGGGGACAGTGGAAGGGGTCCTCCAGGGTATGATGCAAAGGTTTGATCTTATCTGGAAACAGCAAATGGGGGAGTGGAAAGCGACAGCCTCGTTGCCACCAACAATTTGGTATCAGCTACATGAAGAGGAAGACAACCCCCTAGCCCATAGACGGCACCAAAGTTCAACTAGAGAGTGTCCATGATTGTCGGAGAACAGATTTAGTGGCAAGGGGGCTGAGGGTATGCAGTCTGCGATGATGCTGGTACACTGATATGAACTCCGCCATTGCTAAATCAGGACTCTGTGACCTATTGGACCGTGGTGTAGGCCAGAGGCAGCAGTCAGCAGTGACCCACAGCCACGTGTCATGGGCTTGCGATGCACAGAGTTAGTGACACCAGGGCAGTTGTCGGTAGTGTTCGATCACCACCGTAACGATGATCGTTTTTCCCTCCTGACTGCAACGCGTCATCCTCCTACGCCTCTCCTTGCATGCACTGATATGCACTCTACCTTTGAATCATCGATGTCCAGTTCCAATTCTGTGACCTACTCGAGCGCAATGTAGGCCGTAGGCAGTATTCCGCGTGGACCATCATTCACGTGTGGTTATGATGCTAAATACAGACTTGGTGGCACCACATCGAAGGGAGTATAATGATTTCCAGTCAGCCATAAACATAATCCTCTGCCTTGGTGTAATCAAGACTTAGTTCCAAATGTGTGACCTACTAGTCCGCTGTGTCAGCCAGTAGAGTATGTGAACGAGAAAGGAGTTCTGCGTGCATTGCTCGTGGAGGCCGTTACTGTCCTTGCAGGTTGCCAGGGTCGCAGGCCTGGGACTGGGAGCGAGCACCGGCATGTGGTGGGCCTTTGTTTGTCACAGGCTGGTGTCGGCAGGTGGGCATTGAGGCCTGGGTGTGCAGGGGTGGGCAGGACTGGTTTGGGAACCAGCGACCCGGGGTACAGCAGGCGCACAGGATCGCAGGCAACTCCGCTCATGGCGAAGGCCTTGTGAAAGAGTGAGAGGTGCCACCATGCCAGAGACTGGCATTCCGGAGGAGGACCACACCCAGGGTTGCATGCCTTTTGTTCACACCCCTAAGCTGTCCTGGCGTACGCCGGGCCAGCCCACCCCGCTTACGCTTACGGGGGAACATAACAAACTACAGTCCCGCTATCTTCCCTAATAGCTGGGGTGACATGATTGCATCCACTGTCCACTATATTCCATACACCAGTGGAGTCTGTCGACATGGATATGTGTGTGGTCTGCATACCCCTGTCTGGCCATCACATTCATGCCACACCTGGCATTGTGAACATTCTCATTCATGGAGCGCATGCCTGGTCCCCACCTCTTTCGACATCCTGCTTTGTGTGGCTGAGGTGCCATGCCGTTGATGGCTAATGTACATGGCTGGCCCAGGTTCCCACAGTGAGTTGTGCTGTCGTGTCTGGTGTGTGTGCATGTTCTATGTGAGCTTGTGACTTGTGCATTTCCTGTGTTGTAAGTTGCATGTTTGTGGAGTTGAGGTGTGTGGTGTGTGCATTTGGTATTGGCCAACGAGCAGAGCATTACCTTGGGTGCCATCCTGGTAGTGCAGGTTGATGGTGGACTGTCGGAGGCGTAGGAATCATACAAACTGCCTGGGTGGTTGGCGGCAACGTTGGCGGACATTCCCCGGTGGTCCACTAATGCCTGCACATTGGTGGAATACATGCTCTTTCCATAGTGCTTATTGTGTGCTGTGTTGCCAGGGGGCACAAGTGGAACATGTGTGCAGAGAATTGCCCCCTGAAATGTGCGGGAATCCAGCTTTGGCATAGACGCCTTGCTTGGTCTCCGGCTGTTCCTGCGTAGTGGTGTACCAAGATGATGGTGTCATCCATGACCGTTGTGAGGGACTTGGATTGGCCTGCCTGTGTTACTCCGCCGACTCGGAAGTTGGTGGTTCGTGGGTACCAGAAGCCAACAGGTGCATCACGGCCAGCATCATTGTCTGAGGTGGGATATTGGTTGTCCGCTGTCTTGGTACCATCAGACGGTGGACAATGGTGGTCAGGATGTGGATGTGGTTTGTCCCTTTCAGCCTGTAGTGGGCAATGACATGTTCTGGTGTTGGGTATGTGAGGTTGTTGCAATTTCTGGGGTCACTGTCTTTGTCTGCGGCTGCGCTGCCTCAGTGTTGGTCCGGGAGGTCGGTGTGGGAACAGGGGGCTTGGAGGGGTCCTGGGTGTGGTGGTGTTGGGTGTTGTGGCCCTCTTAGGTGTCCGTCTCGCATGTTCAGTTCTTCAGGTGCGGCTCTGGGCTAGGCTCTCTTTTGTGGTGCAGGCTGTGGTCCAACTTTTCACCAGGTCAGAGCAGGTGTTAGTTTCCTGCTGTCAACGCACCTTATTGCTTGTTTTGTGATCTTATTGCTGATCTGGCTGGTAATTGAGAATGTTGTGGAGTGGTGTTGTTGCTGCTTTTTGCTCTGGATCGCCTATTCTGCATCTCATTAGCGATAGTTGCGGGGGTCATCTGTGGTGATATTTTTTGCGGCTGCTATCGCAGGTAAATTGGTGCTATGGGCTGTAAGCACCAGCTTGTGAATGGGGCGATACATTTATCGCGACTTTAGCTGCAATTAGGTGCAGTTGTTGTTATTGTTAGGTGTATTTGTAAAGCGCAACATTCATCCTACAAGGATATCACGGCGCTGCAAAAAATAACAGTAAAACCAAGGCAGTAACCTGGAAGCATATTGATTATTCTGAAGTAGGGAATAGTTAACAGTTAACTCTGCGATAGATCCTTGAGAATATATCCCAGAGTTAGTAATCTCAATTGATCAACAAAGCATTATGAAAATACAAATCAAGTAACGAGAAATAGCTAAATGTACCAATAGTATTTATCTGTTTTATGAGGCTTCTTATTTTTCAAAAAATTGAAAGAAAGAAAAAGGAAAAGATATAAAGAAGAATGAAAGAAAAGGGAAGAAAGGAAAGAAGTAGAAAGAAAGCAATAATGTTTATGGAAAGTGATGAGTGCAAAGCTAGAAATTTTGTAAAAGGTAACCAAAGTAAATCAGATTAAATTTTTTGAGATAACAGAGAGGAGGAGACAGTAGATATTCTATTTTCATCATAAATAAGATTGCACCAACCCAATAAGCATAATTTAGAGTTATCTTTCCAACAGGTTGTATAACATTAAAAGTGAGTGCAATAAAAATATAGAACAAAACAGGTTTTCAAAAGAGATTATTAAAGTTATCAGATATGATACCAAGAAAAACATTTTAAATAGATAATGGAACACTACTAGCG
This sequence comes from Lissotriton vulgaris, assembly GCF_964263255.1. NCBI lineage: Eukaryota > Metazoa > Chordata > Amphibia > Caudata > Salamandridae > Lissotriton > Lissotriton vulgaris. Next base: position 12,327 of record NW_028254580.1, read on the forward strand.
CCGGGACACTTCCTCTGGAGGTAGCCGCTCGCGCTTTATAAATTTCAGTATTATTATTAATATTATCATTACATAAAAAATCAATAAACATTTTGACCATACAGATTTCCAAAATTCATTCACTTTAGGGCAATAATAAACTAAATGAGTCAAAGTGCCATCAGAGGAAAGACAAGAGCAGCATAATGGAGAGATAGAGGAATCAATTTCTGAAGGAGCGAGGGAGTAATAACAGCTGTATTATATATAAAAAATAAAGATTGTGTAATAAGTGGCAGCTCAGGACATGCTAAAAACTTTACACCACAAGTGATCCCATTGGGAGACAGATAGTGATCATGATAAATCTGCTTTCCAGAGAAGTTTGACAAGGGATTTGTTCCTCTTAGGGAAAGGGGAAGATAGGGACTTAGATATGAAGGATGCTTTGGGGATGGAATCCATAGTAATGCTGCATAACCGTGTCGTAGGAGTGAATGGGGATGAGTCAGAACTAAAATTGGTGTTTAGTATAAAGGATTGAAGAGCAGGAAATAGTTGGTTATATTGTTGCAGGCAAGAATCTGGTAGGTTATTTTGTTCTTGCAACTGAGGGAAAGATACAATGGAGTTATGAGAACCCAAATGATAAACATAAAAAATGCACTTTTCTTTCCAATGTTTGAAATAAAATGATTTATGATGGAATCTAATACATGTGTTTTGCCAAATAGAGGATGCAGGAAAAGATTGACAAAATTCATACCCTTGGGTAAATATTTTGTCTAATAGTTGTTGGGAATATTTAGATTTTTAGATATGAATGTAAAATTAGACATAAAAACAACATCATGAAATGAAAATTCATGCAATAAAGAACGTTAAATAATAATCCATGTTGGCATGGGAGAGCCATTGTATTCTTTGATCAAAGCATAAAATTGTCAAATTACAAAGGCAGTGCGATACAGCTTAAAATCGGGTAAACATAAACCATCTTCGGTCTTAGGCCGAATTAGCTTAGATAAAGCAATACCTACACGCTTCTTATTCCAAAGGAATGTTGTACAAATAAAAGTAATTTGAATTTTTTTTTAATTAGGAATTTTAAAAAGTAACATAGAGAGCATAAAAAGAATATGAGGGACAATTATCATTTTAATGGTGTCTAATCTACCTCACCCAGATAAAAAAAAGAGGAGACCAGGAATATAATAGATTCTGTAGTTTAAGTTTTAAAGCAGTAACATTTTGGTTGAGTGTTTTGGGTCTGATGGGGGAACATCAAACCCCCAAGTACTTAATCATAGAGGGACACCATGTAAAATTAGTATTGTCAAACATATAAGGATAACAGGAAGAGTTGAGTGGTAAAATCTCAGCTTCAGAAAATGTAATTTGTAATCAGAAATACCTGAGTACAAATCAATCTCTTTTAAAAAAGGGTCTAGGGAAGTGGAAGGATTAGGCAAATAGACCAGAATGTCATATGCATGGGCAGAGAGTTTTATTTCCAGGGAGTTGAGTTTAAAACCAGTTATATGGGGATTACATCTGATATGTTCAAGAAGGGCTTCCAGACAAAGAAGAAAAAGCAGAGGTGAAAAGGGACAAACTTATCTAGTGTCTCTTTGTAAATTAAAATAAGGGGAAAAATTACCATTAACAAATATAGGTGTTTGATAAGTGAGATTAATTTTGGACCAAACCCAAACCAGTGAAGAGTACAGAACATAAATTGCCAATGTATATGGTCAAAAGCTTTTTTACCATCAAGTGACAAGGCTGCAAGGGGAGTGGAATATTTTTTTCCGAGGGCAAGAATATTGGAAAACATTCTAACATTATCAGATGCCTGTCTGCCCTTAATAAACACAGCCTGGTCAGATTTATTAGGAAGAGGAATTATATTTTTGCAAAACGTTTACAATTGTAGTTGATTAAAGAAATTGGGCAATAGATTTTACAGAAAGTGGGGTCCTTATCTGGTTTGGAAATAAGGATAATGAGGGCATCCAAAAAGGAGCCGCTGGACAAAGTTCTGATAATTTGTATGCCAAAATAGAGGAGAAGAAAGAAAAAAGTACAACAGAAAAAACATCTGGACCAGCAGCTTTAACTTTCTTCGTAGACATCTATAATTTCCTGAACAGTAAAATCGTTTTCAAGAGTTAAGAAAGTGTCACCAATGGAAGGACGGTTAGAGAGTCCATGAAGAAAGGTTTTGATATTAGTATCTTCTGTATATAGTAGTTCATATTAGGCTTTAAAGGCATTAATAATGTCAGAGGACATCATCTTGTTATCATGCTCACTACCAATAGGGCCAATAGTTTTCCATTCCAATTAGATTTTTAAGTAATTTTCCAAATCTTACCAGCTTTATTCTGACCTCCATGGTATTTGGATTTAATTGTAAGAAGGACATTGCATGCGTCTACCGTAGCAATCTTATTCAGGACAGACTTAGGTTTAATCAGCTCCTGTAAGGTTGAAGGGGATTTGGAGATAAAGTAGGTATGTTCAAGAACTTTAAGATGTTGAAAAGCTAAATGTTATTTAGAATCCAAGGGCATATTATCAAGAATGGCGATAAAATCATTGTCGCTTTAGCTGCAGGAAACTGCCGCTAAAACGGAGATAATGGGCTTGATAATACGCTCTTGTGAATTCCCAAAGCAGCTCAGGTTACCACCAGAGCCTAGGCTGCTATGGGACATTCACAAGGAAATATTATGAAGCCCATTATCACTGTTTTAGCAGCAGTTTCCTGCTGCTAAAGCGGTGATAACTATTGCTGTTCTTGATAATATGCCCCCCCAGTTTCTTCTATTTTTTGGCTGAGTAAGCAATAGTGAAATGAAATGAAATGAAATGAAAACAAATTTATATAGCGCTACTAAGCCCAGTGGGCATCAAGGCGCCTAACCAAAAAGAAGCTAGCTGTAGCAAATATGCTCTCATTGTGGGTAGGCCTTGATAAAGCACCAAGTTTTGAGCGCTTTTTTAAAAAGGGACAGGGACGGTTGGGCCTTAATCTCCAGTGGGAGCAAATTCCACAGCCTAGGGGCAACGATGGAAAATGCTCTACTGCCCCAACGAACCTTCCTAGCACGGGGAACCACAAGCAGGTTCATCTCTGATGATCTAAGGGTTCTAGTGGGCACATGGCGAGTTAGCAGGGCACCTAGGGGGTCCAAAGGACCAGCTGCAAGAGCTCTATAGGCCAAGCACAAGATCTTAAAAGAGATCCTCAGTTGTATAGGGAGCCAATGCAGGCTCTTTCTGGCCATTGTAGCAGAGGATGTATTAGGTAGAGCCAAGACAAATTGCGCAGCCGCGTTCTGTACGACCTGAAGGCGCTGGATGAGTCCCTTGTTGGAGTCTGCATATAGTGCATTACAGAAGTCCAACCTGGAACCCACTAATGCGACCACCGTCTGCTTACGTGCTAGGGGAGAAAGATAGTGCAAAATTCTTTTAAGAATCTTGATGACCCCCCAGCAAGTGGCCACTGTTCGATAGACCTGTCCAGTCATGGACAATGATGTGTCAAATATTACGCCGAGATTTCTGGCTGATTGGGAAGGAGATGGACAGGTTCCCAAAGATGAAGGCCACCACTCACTAGACCAGATATCCTGGTCCTTGCCAAAGACCAGGATCTCTGTTTTGTCGCCGTTCAACTTTAGGGAGTTCTGGATCATCCACTCCGAGACTGTCTGCATACAAGTCCTAAAGTTGACGGCGGAGGTGGTGACAGAATGAGCCAGGGACACCATGATTTGGGTGTCATCGGCGTATGACACGACCTCCATCCCCTGCGATTTTACTAACCTGGCAAGGGGGGCCACATTGATGTGAAATAGGGTCGGACTCAAGGCCGACCACTGTGGCACCCCATACTGCAAGGATTTAGCAGGGGAGAGGAACTCTCCGAGCATGACTCTCTGCTCTCTTAGGTGTAAAATAGAGTGCAGAAGGCTCAGGGCCGGACCCGCAATCCCTGCCTCCCTCAAACGCGATGTTAACGTGGAGGGAGACAGGGTATCAAACGCTGCTGTGAGGTCAAGTAAGACCAACACAGTGGTTTGGCCCAAATCCCCCTTCAGGCGAATATTATTCACCACCATAGTAAGTGCTGACTCCGTACTATGGGCCTTTCTGAATCCATACTGGGAGCTATCTAAGAACCCAGAGGAATCCAGAAAGGTAGAAAGATGTGAATTCAGGTGTGCTTCGAGTATTTTTGCAGGAGCCGGTAACAGGGAGATGGGTCTAAAATTCTTAAGCTGTTCTGGGTCCAGGGTGAGTTTCTTCAAAAGGGGCTTCACTATCGCCCTTTTCCAGACTGAAGGGAAGGTGCCTTGAGCCATGGCACCATTCATCACTTCAAGAAGGGGCGGAAGAAGCGTGTGCCTGCAATCCTTCAGCACCTTCAAAGGACATGGGTCCAGAGGTGAGGCCGACTTAGTTCGATCCAACAGAAGCTCAAGCCCGTCAAGGGAGAGCGGCGGGAAATGAGTAAGGATCTTGGTGGAGTCTCTCGACCAGGACTCTATATTAGCAAGGGTTTGGAAGGAAAGGTCCCCCAGGGAGTTCCTCTGAATTTCCAGAGCAAGATATATATCCTCAATTTTTTTATGGAAAAACTCGGAAATGTTGTTACACAGCTCCTGTAAGCCCACATATGGGCCAGGCATTTGAAGGGAGCAGAGAGAATCAACGATCTTAAAAAGTACCCTAGAAGAGGTAAGGGATGTAGTGAGATTTGAGAAAAACTCCTGTTTTTCCCTGATTACGCTAGCCTTGTATTCTCTCAACAAACACTTGTGTGCATCCCTTTCTATGGGATACCAAGCCTTCCTCCATATTCTCTCCTGTCTTCTGCAACTTTGTCTCAGAAGTCTTAACGGCTCTGTAAACCAGGGGGCAGAAGGTTTACGCCGTGCCGAGTATCGATATGATGCAGGGGCTAATTCATCAACAGCTTTGGTGATGGAGTTAGCAAGCTCTTGGGCTGCCTCGTCAGCTTCTCTCAAAGGAGAGTGCTCGCTGGTCTTTATATAGGGAGCAAGGGCTTCATTGGTGATGTTCCTGTAACTCCTTTTGGGACCTCTAGTGCTAGCAGTCAGAACAGGCAGCTCTGCCGGGCCAGATGCTAATTCAAGGGGTACTGCCAGGTGGTCTGACCAAACTAAAGGCACCGGAAGACCAGGGATGCTTTTAAGGCCTGAAAGAGGCCTTAAAAGCATCCCAATTATTATGAACAGAAGCATCTTTAGAATAATTAAATTTTAAAAAATCCTTAAAAAAAGAGTTTGCTTCCAAAATTAAATTTTGGTCTAATAGTAAAGAATTATTAAAACACCATCATCCCTGTTTGGAAATACTGGAATACATATCAAAAGAAGACATAACCGGGGCAGGATCAGAAATAAATATAGAATAATTTTTTGATGATTAAACAGATGGGAGCAACGATTTGGAGACTAAAATATTATCAATACAAGACATAGTGTGGTGCACATTAGAGAAGAACCTGAACTCATATATATCCAGGTTACAAGTTTTCCAAACATCATAGAGTGGACCGAAGGCAATGGCAGATTGAAAAGGTTTGTGAGAATTATCAAGTTTAAATTTACATTGAGACTTCCAATCAGAAAAGGAGTCTAACCAGTCATTAAAAATCCCCAGCAACAATGATATTAGGATTAGAAATAGTAGAAAGTTTAAGTTTAACACCCTTCCAAAATTTCGGGTCAGATTTAACAGGGCTATAAATATTAAGGAGAGTGACTTGTTTTTGAAATATAAGAATATCAGTCATAACGCATCGCCCACCCGTATCACTGTCCGTTGATAAAATCTGAAGCATTCAATTACCTGTGAAATAGAATAGTTACACTACCTTTACGATTAACAGCAGGAGAAAAAACAACCTGACTTGCCCATTTACGTGTAAGTTGAAGTAATTCAACATCATTATAGTGCATTTCCGGTAAAAAAGCAATAGCAGCAATAGAGAAAAAAATACGAAAGTTTGTGAAAGAAAAGCCACATATTCAAAGAGTATATAAAAACAAGAACATGAAATAAGATATAACCATGTATGGAATTAAGAGTATTGAGTAATAAGACATGTTAGTCTTAAACATGAAGAAATATATACTTGGAGCTTTAAACGAGAAACCACATGGATAGAGAAAAACAAAATTAGATAGTATTAAGTATTAGACTCCATAGTTTGATTTGCGATGTTTGGCAAAAAAGTTTTCAATTTAGCGGATTGTCAAATGAACGTGCAATGCCTACATGGGTGATCTCACAGAGGTAAGGATGTACAATACCATATCGAATGTTCAATTGTGTAATCTGTGGTCGAAGAGCTAAAAATTCTTTTTGACGAGCATTGGTTGAGCTGGAAGGATCTTGTGAGATAAAGATGTTATGGCCCAACCAGATAAGGTGACGTTTTAATTTAGCGGCTTTCAAGACACGTATCAAATCAGTGAATTCCAAAAAGAGATTTATGATGCCATGATGTTTGGAGGAATGAGGTTGAAGACGTCCCAGATGATGAGCCTGTTGAATGTTGAGAGGCGGCGTTGATTGAAGATCAAGAAGGTCAGGAAGAAACATCTTCAGGAAGGTCAAAGTGTCGGGCCCTCAAGATTTTCAGGAAGGCCATAGATGCGAAGATTATTCCGTCTGTTACGGTTTTCATCTAAAATAGAGTTAACAACAGAATTCTGAGATGATAAAATTGGAGAAGGTGGGTCATTCTTCGCTCTTTTTGGTTTTGTACCTGAAGGAGACGGTTTGGAATATGAATGCAAATCACTGGCCATCTTAATATAATGAGTTGAAAGTTGCGTAAGGTTTTGAGAGGGTGACTCCATCCCATGCATCATAGAGGAAAATATAAGCGCAAACCACTCAAAAAAATAGGATATACAAGATTTGTTTCTTTGAGGATTCTGCTCTAATGAGAATAAATAGGCATCATATAATAAGATTACAGTGCTTTCCTTTAGTAAGAAGAGCGAAAAGCCAGGCCAGAAATAAGCATAGTAATTTGTGACGAAACATGTTAAAGAGAGAGTCACTCACATTGTAGGAATGGCAGCAGAAGAAAGGGCAACAGAATCCCCACTGCAACACTGTAATTAAATAATGAACCCCATTAATGTACGTCAGGATGTTGCAGTTATCTAATAAAATGAGGCAAAAAAATATATCTCTCTCCTGTTTCCCCCTTTAACAAGAGAAAAAAAAACAGAAAAAAACGAGCAACACAACTTAAAATGGCGGCCTCCCACGTCTGAATATGGAGATTCACTGCTGCAGCACCAGGTTTCCAAAAAGCACCTCTAGCAGTCAACACAGCAATCAGAGCTGACGCAGGGGACAAGGAGCCATGAACCGCAATGGAGGTGGCAAGGAATGTTGAGGTAGGGGCCACAGAAAAGAAAACAAGCTCCGTAACGACGCCAGAGCTCAGGAGTCTGCCGCCATCTTGCATCAGCGTCGAAGCCACGCCCCGTAAGCATGCAAAAGTACACTGCCTGTACTGTGCATGTTATGCATGTGTGGAGAAAGGAAGCTAGCACTGCTAAACTGCTGTTACTTTGCATGTTATGTGTGTGTATACAGAAAGGAAGACTAAACTGCCTGTACTGAGCAGGTTATGTGTGTGTATGGGATGTAAGCTTGTGCCTCTAAACTGCCTGTACTATGCATATGATGTGTGCATGTGTGAAGGAAGCTTTCTCTTCTAAACTACCTGTACTGGGCATTTTATGTGTGAGAATGCAGCTTGCACCTCTAAACTGCCTGCACTGTGCGGGCCCGATTCACAGAACTAACTTAAGACAAAATACGAAACTTACTACCATTTACTCATTTTGGTATTCACAGAAGGTACTTATTCATTTTGGTATTCACAGAAGGCACTTTCTCATTGATGAGTAAGTGCCATCTGTGAATTTCAAAATAAGTAGTGCCTTCTGTGCATACCAAAATGAGTAAGCGCCTTCTGTGAATACCAAAATGGTAGTAAGTTTAGGATTTTGTCTTAAGTTAGGTCTGTGAATCGGGCCCTGCCTCTTTTGTGTGGGGGTGGGATGGAAGCTTGCACTTCTAAACTGCCTATACTATGCATGCTACGTCTGTGTGTGTGGGATGAAACCTTACACTTCTGGACTGCCTGTACTGTGCATGTTACATGTGAGTGTGAAATGGAAGCTTGCACTTCTAAACTACCTGTACTCTGCATGTTATTAATGTGTGTGAGATGTAAGCTTGCACTTCTAAACTGCCTGTACTTTGCATGTTATGTGTGTGTGTGTGGAGGGAATGAATGTTAGACTGCCTGTACTGTGCATGTTATATGTGTGTGTGAGGGAAGTAAGCTTGTGCCTGTAAACCACCTGTACTATGCATGTTATGTGTGTGTGTGTAGGCAGTTGGGCTTTTAAACTACCTATACTGAGCATGTGTTTTGTGTCTGTGAAGGAAGTTTGAGCCTCTAAACTGCCTGCACTGTTCATGTTATGTGAATGTGTGGGATATAAGCTTGCACTTCTAAACTGCCTGTACTGTGCATGTTATGTGTGTGTATGGGATGAAAGTCTGCATCTCTCATCTGCCTGCACTATGCATGTTATGTGCGAGTGTGGGGGGGTGAAAGCTTGCACTTCTACCTTCAAAGGGGGCCTTGCTCCACACTGTTGTTGCACTTCAGGTCAGATATAACACCCCTACACTTCCTAAGATCAGCAGCCATCACTGAACATTGCCCCTCTGCCCGCTGCAAACCACATTTGAAAAACTAAAATACCCATGAAATCAATGATTTCATGGCCAATATATTTTTACAGTTATGCTCCCTGGGGCACCCCAAACCAAGAGGTCTGCCGCAGCACAGGTATGCATGTCCTCTGCTGCCAAATTAAGCATAGTAGCTCAAAGTGTGCATGTAATTTGGCCAACTGTCTTGTGGCAGCCAGCCTGACATGCGCACTTTTCAGCTCTCCAACCCAAGCTGTCTTAGACAGGTGGGTGGAGAGCAAGCACAGACCTCCAGGGCCTGAAGGAGCATCCAGCCAGCCCACTCCATCCAATCCTGGTGCTTCTCTCATGGTGAGTAACAGCAGGACAGCAGCTTCTGCATTGGTTAGGGAAACTCCACAGCAGTCTGCAGTTTCACAGAGGAGAATGTGTGGCAGTGAGTAAGTACTGTTTTTTAAATATTATTTAATATATTAGCGATGTTTTATTTTTGGTGGAGGGAGTGGCTGTTTGAGTATGGGCTTTTGGAGGGAGGGAGTGTTAAATTTTGGACATTAAGATGGAGGGGGTATTTCATTATGAGCTTTTGGAGGATGTGGGGATAATTTATTTAGTGTTTTTGGAAGCGGTGGGCCACTTTGCAGGCCTCACCACTTTCAAAATTTGCCAGTCGGACCAGTTTTTTGTTGTTGTTGTGTGAATTGGGAGCACAACCCTCAAATCTTTTCAAATGTATACACTCCTTCATTCACATACCGGATCCCCACACTCCCAAGAGAAAGATACCCTTGTGGTAGTTAGAGCTACAAAGGCTAGCGCTGGGTTTCGCAACACCACTGGTTGTGGAAGAGGACCATACTCATGGCTGAAGTTGGCAAAACTAATGGTTGAAGTTGGCAGTAAACCACCATAGAAGAATTTTGGGCAGCAGCACTTCCTTCGTTTCACAAATTAAGGGGCATATGTACAAGAAATTAACACCGCTGTAGCGTCAATTTATTAACCTTACAGCAGCTTTTTTTTTATTTTTTTTTTTATTTTATTTAAAAAGTGCGTTTAACTGCAGTTAGTAGCACTTTTCCGGCATAAACATTAATTTTTAAGATTGCCACTTCTGTTAGCGGGACTTAACAAAACTGAGATGCAAGGTGGGCGTTACCCTGCAAAAGCTGCCGCTAACCCCACTTCGCGATATTTACAATGAAATTCACAAATGGCAATAACCCACCACAACTGCCACTAAGTCCAGTAAGAGGCAGTTTTCGAAGACCAGAAAATAGCTTGTCTTAAAATTGGTGCAAACACTTGGGTCCACATATTAGATGTTTGGATGCTGGACAGCCACATATTAGATGTTTTAATGCTAGACAGCGCTGCAAGGAACTTTTGCAGCGCTGCTCTGCACCAAAACAAATGGACAGGGATGCGCCCTATCAATAAGATAGGGCTCATTCCTGGGCTCCATTCATGAAAAGTGTTGCATCGCTGCGACAAAACAGTGTTGCAACAATTTCCAAAGCACCCTCCTTGCAACGCTCCATGTCGCAATCAATGACAGATACGTCTGGAATCCTGACGTATCTGGCAGCGCTAAAGTCACGCATTGCTACTGTTGTGTTGCAAGCATGACACAGCTTCAACAAAGCATGGGGCCATCCTATCCCTATGTCACTGCGTCACCCTTACGCCTACCATGAGGCTGGCGTAAGGTTTTGATGCAGTGGCATCCTAGAATTGCCTCATGCCCCTGGAATCAAGCTATCCTGGCTGATGACGGCTGATAATTGCAAAAAACACAGTTGATGGACAGAATGTAGAACAATGTCATACATTCACCCCAGTACAAGGATCTGGGCCTAAATCCATCGTTTTTTTGCACTCCACACCACCCTGGGTTAGACACAGGCTATATGCAAATCAGCTCTGACCCTGTGCCTCATGAGAACAGTCCAGTCCGAACTACCAAGCCATGTCTTTCCCAGAACGGAATCAAGCATCCAAGGACCGGTTTCTGGCTATCAGCCTTCATTAGCCTGGATAGCTTGACTCCAGTGGTGTGGAGAGCCTGGGACTCACGTCTGAGTATACCCAGCACACTCGGGGTGAAAATTGCAAAAAACACAGTTGATGGACAGAATGTAGAACAATGTCATACATTCACCCCGGTACAAGGATCTGGGCCTAAATCCATTGTTTTTTTGCACTCCACACCACCCTGGGTTAGACACTGGCTATATGCAAATCAGCTCTGACCCTGTGCCTCATGGGAACAGTCCAGTCCGAACTACCAAGCCATGTCTTTCCCAGACCAGAATCAAGCATCCAAGGACCGGTTTCTGGCTATCAGCCTTCATCAGCCTGGATAGCTTGACTCCAGTGGTGTGGAGAGCCTGGGACTCACGTCTGAGTATACCCAGCACACTCGGGGTGAAAATTGCAAAAAACACAGTTGATGGACAGAATGTAGAACATTGTCAAACATTCACCCCAGTACAAGGATCTGGGCCTAAATCCATCGTTTTTTTGCACTCCACACCACCCTGGGTTAGACACTGGCTATATGCAAATCAGCTCTGACGCTGTGCCTCATGGGAACAGTCCAGTCCGAACTACCAAGCCATGTCTTTCCCAGACCGGAATCAAGCATCCAAGGACCGGTTTCTGGCTATCAGCCTTCATCAGCCTGGATAGCTTGACTCCAGTGGTGTGGAGAGCCTGGGACTCACGTCTGAGTATACCCAGCACACTCGGGGTGAAAATTGCAAAAAACACAGGCACAGGGTCAGAGCTGATTTGCATATAGCCAGTGTCTAACCCAGGGTGGTGTGGAGTGCAAAAAAACGATGGATTTAGGCCCAGATCCTTGTACTGGGGTGAATGTATGACATTGTTCTACATTCTGTCCATCAACTGTGTTTTTTGCAATGATGACGGCTGAAAGCCAGAAACCGGTCCTAGGATGCTTGATTCCGGTCCAGGGAAGACATGGCTTGGCAGGTCGGGCTGTACTGTTCCCTTGAGGCACAGGGTCAAGACTGATTTGCATATGGCCATGTCTCAACTGGGGCGGTGTGGTGAGCAAAATAACGATGGATTAAACCCAGATCTGTGACTGGGGGTGAATGTTTTGCCACTGTGCAACATTCTGTCCATCAATTGTTGTTTTTGCATTTGTCACCCCGAGTGGGACGGGTATGCTCAGTCGTGAGTCCCATGCTCTCCATGCGACTGGAATCAAGCTATCCTGGCTGATGACGGCTGATAGCCAGAAACCGGTCCTAGGATGCTTGATTCCGGTCCAGGTAAAACATGGCTTGGCAGTTCGGGCTGGACTGTTCCCATGAGGCACATGGTAAAGACTGATTTGCATATGGCCATGTCTGTACTGGGGTGGTGTGGTGAGCAAAATAACGATGGATTTTACCCAGATCTGTGACTGGGAGTGAATGTTTTGTCGTTGTGCAACATTCCGTCCATCAATTGTTTTTGCATTTGTCACCCCTAGTGTGACAGGTATGCTCAGACGTGAGTCCGTGCTCTCCATGCCACTGGAATCAAGCTATCCTGGCTGATGATGGCTGATAGCCAGAAACCGGTCCTAGGATGCTTGATTCTGGTCCAGGGAGGACATGGTTTGGCAGTTACGGCTGGACTGTTCCCATGAGGCACAGAGTCAAGACTGATTTGCATAAGGCCATGTCTGAACTGGGGTGGTGTGGTGAGCCTAATAACGATGGATTAAACCCAGATCTGTGACTGGGGGTGAATGTTTTGCCATTGTGCATCATTCCGTCCATCAATTGCTGTTTTTGCATTTGTCACCCGAGTGGAACGGGTATGCTCAGACGTGAGTCCTGTGCTCTCCATGCCACTGGAATCAAGCTATCCTGGCTGATGACGGCTGATAGCCAGAAACCGGTCCTAGGATGCTTGATTCCGGTCCAGGTAAAACATGGCTTGGCAGTTTGGGCTGGACTGTTTCCATGAGGCACAGTTTCAAGACTGATTTGCATATGGCCATGTCTGAACTGGGGTGGTGTGGTGAGCAAAATAATGATGGATTAAACTCAGATCTGTGACTGGGGGTGAATGTTTTGCCATTGTGCATCATTCCGTCCATCAATTGCTGTTTTTGCATTTGTCACCCCGAGTGGGACGGGTATGCTCAGACGTGAGTCCTGTGCTCTCCATGCCACTGGAATCAAGCTATCCTGGCTGATGACGGCTGAAAGCCAGAAACAGGTCCTAGAATGCTAGATTCCTGTCCAGGGAAGACATGGATTGGCAATTCAAGCTGGACTGTTCCCATGAGGCACAGGGTCAAGACTGATTTGCATATGGCCATGTCTGTACTGGGGTGGTGTGGTGAGCAAATTAACGATGGATTAAACCCCGATCTGTGAATGGGGGTGAGTTTTTTGCCATTGTGCAACATTCCGTCCATCAATTGTTGTTTTTGCATTTGTCACCCCGAGTGGGATAGGTATGCTCAGACGTGAGTGCCGTGATCTCCATGCCAGTGGAATCAAGCTATCCTAGCTGATAACAGCTGATAGCCAGAAAACAGTCCTAGTATGCTTGATTCTGGTCCAGAGAAGACATGGCTTGGCAGTTGGATTTACTGCTTATTTCGCCTGAGGCTTGAGCCGGGCGGTCAAATCTGCTCTCCTGCTAATTTTAAAATATTTCTGATTGTTGTTTTCACTTCCCCTCTGTGTCCTCTCCCCCCTGCACCAGCGCGCGGATTTAGCGCGACGCTGTGGTGTCTCGGCCGATTTCGGGCAGAGTCACAATTTTAATCATCACTGATTTTTTTAAATCGATTGGTGCACTCCTCCTGCATAGCGCTACCCCCCACAGTCGATACAGCCGATTTTAGGGTTGTTGAGGTGCTGGAAAGGGTGGAACTATTGCGGCGGCCATCTTGAGTAGGGCGATCCTTACTTAGGGCGAGAGGCAGCGCTATAAAAAGAGACGGCCATGACTCCGCGCAGCGGACGCGATCAGCGGGCGCGCCGGACTCGCGCCGGAGTCAAGCTAGAGTCCTGCCCGTCTGCGCCCGTCCGCGCACGGGCCGGGCTTAGGGCACAGGACTCTGCTGGAACCAATAATAGATACTACAGCAGGCAACAACTATTAGCATTAATACCAGTATCTGATTGGGAGCGCCACAACTTAAACCCTTCAGATTGGACAGGTCCGGTGAGCTGCCATAAATGTCATAACGCTTTTTCATGGTCTCAGGTATCCACCCTCACAGCACTTACTGCTCCCACCCATACTATAAAGGCGGGTTTAATTAATGCCAGGTCTTTACCGAAACATGCTCTGCACATACATGACCTCCTTACAGATGACAACCTGGATTGTCTTTTTATCACTGAGACTTGGCTCAAACCCTGGTGCACTCCTGATCTGGTACATGCCCTACCTTTAGGGTATAGTATCCAGAGGGTGGACAGAGGTAATGAGCAACGGGGGGGGAGTGGCCATTATACACAGAGATATCATTGGGTGTGTAATGACAGAACTCCATGATATAAAGGATGCGGAAGGGATGGGCTTCAGTCTTAAAATTCACGACAACTTCTCTTTCTCTGGGGCCCTAATCTATCGCCCTCCCGGCACTAGTACTGACTTTTTGGGAAGTCTGGGAGAAGCGTTAAGTCCATTGATACTCAGATACTCAAACTTTACCCTGCTGGGGGATGTGAACATTCATCTGGAGTCCACAACTGAGGCATCCACTGCCTCCTTTAGGGAAACCATGGAAGTACTGGGCCTTAAAATATGCGATACCCCTGCCACCCATGAGGCGGGACACACGATCGATTGTATTGCCACCAACTTAGATACTTTATCAATAGATCTGCTAAAACCCCAAATATGGACTGACCACGTATTGATATCTTTTTCAATCATACCAGAATCAAATGCCAACAATAAGCATATCTGTAAAAAATAATCAGGCCAGACAAGAGGACTGGAAAGCCACCATGAAGCATTCCGAATTAATATCCATAGCCACAGAGTGCAAACCTAAGTCAATAGGACCTCCAAATCTAAACACCTTTAGGGAATGGATGACGGAACTAAAAAACATGACTGGACAGGGAAGACACAAGCGCAAACCTGGAAATAAAAAGAGATCCGCCCCCTGGTTTGATCTAGAGCTCAAAAATAAACAGGGGGAACTTAGACGGGCCGAACGTAGCTGGCGGAAAAACTACCTAAGCACAGAACGCTGTAAATATAAAAAGACCAAGAAAGCATACCATGCACTAATCAAACAAGCCAAAACAAAGTACTATACATCAGCTATAGCAACAGCTAATAGTAAACAGAAAACGATCTTTAATATCGTTAAAGACTTTACTAAACCTAAATGTCTCATGCAGGACATCCCTCCCTCACAATCACTTTGTGATTCCATCGCAGACTTCTTTGAGGGAAAGGTTAAGGGTCTGACGAAGGACTTTGAGGTTCCCACCCTCGAACACATTCATGAGGACGAAAATACTAGGCAGGAAGTCCCTCAGCTTACGGCTATCCGTACAATCAGCCTGGAGGAGTCAAAACGGGCTATCCTAGCTACCAAGTCAGGATCACCGTTCGACCCATGCCCTATAGGACTCCTTCATCTCATTGCTGATACTGTTAACTTGGACATAAACACTATCGTCAACAACTCTCTGTCCACTGCCTACGTCCCCCCTGAGTGGAAATTGGCAGCTGTAAAACCCCTACAAAAAAACAACTCCCCGACCCCACCACACTCTCTAATCTACGTCCAATTTCACTACTCCCAGCATTGTGCAAAATCACTGAGTCCACAGTGAACAAACAGCTGACACACTTCTTGGAAGAGAATGAGGCATGGCACCCTAATCAAGCTGGCTTTAGGACTCAGCATTCCACCGAATCGGCTCTCCTGTTCACCACTGAAACCATCCGCTCAGCTTTAGACCAAGGCAAGAAGGCCGTCCTGATACTATTAGATCTGTCGGCGGCCTTCGACACGGTCTCACATGCTATCTTAATAGACCGGCTAATAACATCTGGCATCAAAGGTATTGCCTTAGAGTGGATAAAAAACTTTCTCAGTGATAGGCGACAAGTGGTGACCTTGGGGGATTATCGTTCCAGTGAGAAGCCACTGTCAACGGGAGTACCTCAAGGTTCTAGTCTGAGCCCGACATTGTTTAATGTCTATACTGCACCCCTGATACAGCTGATATCGTCCTACGGCATAGATGTAATAGCATATGCCGACGATACTCAACTGATCCTGGTCATGGACAAAGATAACCAGGTCTGGGAAGAAAAACTTAAGTGTTGCTTGACGGCCACCTTTGAGTGGATGCGGAAAAACCACTTAAAATGTAACACAGGCAAGACCGAGATCATGCCCATAGGCCCAAATAACGATTTCATCCCCAGACTGTGGTGGCCCGAGAATGCCGAAATACCACCTCACACTACCTCCTCGGCTCGCAACCTTGGGGTACAGTTTGACGCCGACTTATCTTTCAAACATCAGGCGGCAAAAGTGGCAGGCACCTGCTTCGGGGTAATAAAAATGCTTAGAAAGTTTTTTGACCTGCTGCCCCTCGAAGCTAGGAAAACCGTCACGATTGCATTAGTCACATCCCGCATCGACTACTGCAACAGCCTGTATGCTGGTACCAATAAGGTGGTTACCCATAAACTCCAGATGGTACAGCATGCGGCGGCAAGGCTTGTTCTGAAATGGCCAAGAAAATCTTCAGCAACTAAAGCCCTCAATGTACTACATTGGCTGCCTATAACCAAAAGGGTCCTCCACAAAGTACTGACAATCACCTTTCGCGCTGTGCATAATTCAGGCCCAATGTACCTGAGAAAAAAATTTGTCAAATACTGTCCAAACCGCACACTACGGTCTTCAAATGCTAATCTTCTGTCCATTCCAGGTTTCAGACTCAAGACTCGCGGGGGTAAATCCCTAGCGGTGTTGGGTGCCAAAGCATGGAATGCGCTCCCCCCGCCATTAAGAGCCCTGGACAAGGAATCTGATTTCCGTAAACAACTGAAAACCTGGATTTACAACCTTCCAGACTCAATGGCCAGAGCACTGGTATGACTTCGGTTTCAGTCTCCTTAAGCAGTAAGGCAACTTATTTCACCTGGTTGACCCTTTATTGGCGCCGAGATGCTCCCTGGAGCGATTGCTAGCGCGGTATAAATGGACCTTACATTTACATTTACATTTACAGTTCGGGCTGGACTGTTCCCATGAGGCACAGGGTCAAGACTGATTTGCATATGGTCATGTCTGAACTGGGGTGGTGTAGTGAGCAAAATAACTATTGATTAAACACAGATCTGTGACTGCGGGTGAATGTTTTGCCATTGTGCAACATTCCGTCCATCAATTGTTGTTTTTGCATTTGTCACCCCGAGTGGGACAGGTATGCTCAGACGTGAGTCCCGTGCTTTCCATGCCACTGGAATCAAGCTATCCTGGCTGATGATGGCTGATAGCCAGAAACCGGTCCTAGGATGCTTGATTCTGGTCCAGGGAGGACATGGTTTGGCAGTTCGGGCTAGACTGTTCCCATGAGGCACAGAGTCAAGACTGATTTGCATATGGCCATGTCTTAATTGGGGTGGTGTGTTGAGCAGAATAACGATGGATTAAACCCAGATCTGTGACTTGGGGTGAATGTATTGCCATTGTGCAACATTCCGTCTATCAATTAATGTTTTTAATTTTGTCATCCCGAGTGGGACGGGTATGCTCAGACGTGAGTCCCGTGCTCTCCATGCCACTGGAATCAAGCTATCCGGCTGATGATGGCTGATAGCCAGAAACTGGTCCTAGGATGCTTGATTCCGGTCCAGGTAAGACATGGCTTGGCAGTTTGGGCTGGACTGTTCTCATGACGCAAAGGGTAAAGACTGATTTGTATATGGCCATGTCTGAACTGGGGTGGTGTGGTGAGCAAAATAACGATGGAATAAACCCAGATCTGTGACTGGGGGTGAATGTATTGCCATTGTGCAAAATTCCGTCTATCAATTGTTGTTTTTGCATTTGTCACCCCGAGTGGGACGGGTATGCTCAGACGTGAGTCCTGTGCTCTCCATGCCACTGGAATTAAGTTATCCTGGCTGATGATGGCTGATAGCCAGAAACCGGTTCTAGGATGCTTGATTCTGGTCCAGGGAGGACATGGTTTGGCAGTTCGGGCTGGACTGTTCCCATGAGGCACAGAGTCAAGACTAATTTGCATATGGCCATGTCTGAACTGGGGTGGTGTGGTGAGCAGAATAACAATAGATTAAACCCAGATCTGTGACTGGGGGTGAATGTTTTGCCATTGTGCAACATTCCGTCCATCAATTGTTGTTTTTGCATTTGTCACCCCGAGTGGGACGGGTATGCTCAGACGTGAGTCCCGTGCTCTCCCTGCCACTGGAATCAAGCTATCCTGGCTGATGATGGCAGATAGCAAGACACCGGTCATAGGATGCTTGATTCTGGTCCAGGGAAGACATGGCTTGGCAGTTCAGGCTGGACTGTTCCCATGAGGCACAGGGTAAAGACTGATTTTCATATGGCCATGTCTGAACTGGGGTGGTGTGGTGAGCAAAATAACGATGGATTAAACCAAGATCTGTGACTGGGGGTGAATGTATTGCCATTGTGCAACATTCCGTCTATCAATTGATGTTTTTGCATTTGTCACCCCGAGTGGGACAGGTATGCTCTGACGTGAGTGCCATGATCTCCATGCCAGTGGAATCAAGCTATCCTAGCTGATAACAGCTGATAGCCAGAAAGCAGTCCTACAATGCATGATTCTGGTCCAGCGAAGACATGGCTTGGCAGTTCAGGCTGGACTGTTCCCATGAGGCACAAGGTCAAGACTGACTTGCATATGGCCATGTCTGAACTGGGGTGCTGTGGTGAGCAAAATAACGATGGATTAAACACAGATCTGTGACTGCGGGTGAATGTTTTACCATTGTGCAACATGCCGTCCATCAATTGCTGTTTTTGCATTTGTCACCCCGAGTGGGACGGGTATGCTCAGACGTGAGTCCTGTGCTCTCCATGCCACTGGAATCAAGCTATCCTGGCTGATGACGGCTGAAAGCCAGAAACAGGTCCTAGAATGCTTGATTCCTGTCCAGGGAAGACATGGATTGGCAATTCAAGCTGGACTGTTCCCATGAGGCACAGGGTCAAGACTGATTTGCATATGGCCATGTCTGTACTGGGGTGGTGTGGTGAGCAAATTAACGATGGATTAAACCCCGATCTGTGAATGGGGGTGAGTTTTTTGCCATTGTGCAAAATTCCATCCATCAATTGTTGTTTTTGCATTTGTCACCCCGAGTGGGACAGGTATGCTCAGCCGTGAGTGCCGTGATCTCCATGCCAGTGGAATCAAGCTATCCTAGCTGATAACAGCTGATAGCCAGAAAACAGTCCTAGTATGCTTGATTCTGGTCCAGAGAAGACATGGCTTGGCAGTTCGGGCTAGACTGTTCCCATGAGGCACAGAGTCAAGACTAATTTGCATATGGCCATGTCTTAACTGGGGTGGTGTGGTGAGCAGAATAACGATGGATTAAACACAGATCTGTGACTGCGGGTGAATGTTTTGCCATTGTGCAACATGCCGTCCATCAATTGTTGTTTTTGCATTTGTCACCCTAAGAGGGACGGGTATGCTCAGACGTGAGTCCTGTGCTCTCCATGCCACTGGAATTAAGCTATCCTGGCTGATGACGGCTGATAGCCAGAAACCGGTCTTAGGATGCTTGACTCTGGTCCAGGGAGGACATGGTTTGGCAGTTCTGGCTGGACTGTTCCCATGAGGCACAGAGTCAAGACTAATTTGCATATGGCCATGTCTTAACTGGGGTGGTGTGGTGAGCAGAATAACGATGGATTAAACCCACATCTGTGACTGGGGATGAATGTATTGCCATTGTGCAACATTCCATCTATCAATTGTTGTTTTTGCAAATTGTCACCCCGAGTGGTACGGGTATGCTCAGACGTGAGTCCTGTGCTCTCCATGCCACTGGAATCAAGCTATCAGGCTGATGATGGCTGATAGCCAGAAACTGGTCCTAGGATGTTTGATTCCGGTCCATGTAAGACATGGCTTGGCAGTTTGGGCTGGTCTGTTCCCATGATGCAAAGGGATAAAGACTGATTTGCATATGGCCATGTCTGAACTGGGGTGGTGTGGTGAGCAAAGTATCGATGGATTAAACCCAGATCTGTGACTGGGGGTGAATGTATTGCCATTGTGCAACATTCCGTCTATCAATTGTTGTTTTTGCATTTGTCACCCTGAGTGGGACTGGTATGCTCAGACGTGAGTCCTGTGCTCTCCATGCCACTGGAATCAAGCTATCCTGGCTGATGACGGCTGATAGCCAGAAACCGGTCCTAGGATGCTTGATTCCGGTCCAGATATAACATGGCTTGGCAGTTCGGGCTGGACTGTTTCCATGAGGCAGAGGGTAAAGACTGATTTGCATATGGCCATGTCTGAACTGGGGTGGTGTGGTGAGCAAAATTATGATGGATTAAACTCAGATCTGTGACTGGGTGTGAATGTTTTGCCATTGTGCATCATTCCGTCCATCAATTGCTGTTTTTGCATTTGTCACCCCGAGTGGGACGGGTATGCTCAGACGTGAGTCCTGTGCCCTCTATGCCACTGCAATCAAGCTATCCTGGCTGATGACGGCTGAAAGCCAGAAACAGGTCCTAGAATGCTATATTCCGGTCCAGGGAAAACATGGCTTGGCAGTTCGAGATGGACTGTTCCCATGAGGCACAGGGTCAAGACTGATTTGCATATGACCATGTCTGTACTGGGGTGGTGTGGTTAGCAAAATAACGATGGATTAAACCCCGATCTGTGACTGGGAGTGAGTTTTTTGCCATTGTGCAACGTTCAGTCCATCAATATTTGTTTTTGCATTTGTCACCCCGAGTGGGACAGGTATGCTCAGACTTGAGTCCCGTGATCTCCATGCCAGTGTAATCAAGCTATCCTAGCTGATAACAGCTGATAGCCAGAAACCCATCCTAGGATGCTTGATTCTGGTCCAGCGAAGACATGGCTATGCAGTTCGGGCTGGACTGTTCCCATGAGGCGCAGGGTCAAGACTGATTTGCATGTGGCCATGTCTGAACTGGGGTGGGGTGGTGAGCAGAATAATGATGGATTAAACCCAGATCTGTGACTTGGGGTGAATGTATTGCCATTGTGCAACATTCTGTCTATCAATTGTTGTTTTTGCATTTGTAACCCCGAGTGGGACGGGTATGCTCAGACGTGAGTCCCGTGCTCTCCATGCCACTGGAATCAAGCTATCGGGCTGATGACGGCTGATAGCCAGAAACTGGTCCTAGGATGCTTGTGAGAAGTTGGCCTGGTATATAATGCTCACTAATTCTAGTGATCACTTTGTACCATGCCAAGCAACCCTTATGATGATTGGTTGTAAGTCATCCTTATAGACCAGTTATCCTAGTGGTAACGTGGACAAAGCAGTCTTAGGCTAAACTCTGAAAGGCATGTGAAGCCAGCTGTATTACCATACACAACCCCCTTGAATACCAAATGAAAGGACACCACACAGATATATATTGAAAATATATATTGGTTTATTAACTAAAAGTATCCCCTGGACTCTTTATGAGCACAGAAGCACAAGCGTTAAACACAAGACAGTTTAAAATACACAAAAGTTGCACAATATGGATGAGCCCTAGGGGCCACCTAAACCATATACTAAGGAAGTGGTATAAGAGATACCAATCTGAAAGGAAACAGGCCTAGGGCCTTGGGAATCGCTGGAGCTGATCGGGACTAGCAGTGACTAAGTCGGGAAAGGCCCGCGGGACTCGGGTGCAGTGTTTAAAGTGCACGCACTCACCAATGCAAAGTCTATGGTGCGTAAAAAGTACAAAGTTAGTTAGTTCGGAACCTTCCGAGTGACCTAGAAAGCTGAAACTTGAGACACAGGCCCTAGAGATGTGTACCAGTGTAGGAACACCGGCGGAGCTGAGTTACCTCACCCACAAGAAGCGGTGCATAGGGTCGAAGTAGTGTCGGGTTTCGTCACGCTGGTCGATGGTGCTCGGAGCTGAAGATGCTGCAGGCGGCTCGATGTGAAGAGTTCAGGTGGATCCAAGGGTGGATCTGAAGTTGTGAAGACCTGAAAGCAGAGGGGACAATGTTCAAAGTCACTAGCCAGTGACTACCGTGGAACCAGATTGGAACCAGGCGATGTCGGGTGCAAACAGGCGTTGAGGTGTAGCTTCTTTCTGCAGCCACTTGGACACCAGGGTTGGAGGATGTCCAGGAGTCGGTCACGAGCTGTCTTACGCAGGCTTCTCGCTGTTGGCGGTGTCGGCAACTTGATCGGAGAAAACAGGCCTTGGCTAATGCAAGGCACGCAAGAGTCAAAAAAGGCTTATCACTCGGACCAGCAAGGTCAGAGCGGGTGCTCCCTTTTACAGGAGCTAGGGCAAGTCTGGAGCAACCAGACCCGCAGTGTAGTTCTTCGGTTTTGTCGCCAAGATGGCCGCTGACCACGTGGCTAGTGGCCGGGATGACGCGTCGAGTGGCACAATGCAAAAGGGCCCCACGCAGATTGTGGAGATGCTGAAGGGCTCTTCTTCGGTGCAAGGGCTGCTCGGTGGTGGGGGTTCTCAGTTCCCAAAGCACAACGTCGAGGATGCCTCTGTTGCTGCGCAGTCAGCTTTTCGGGTGTCTTCCATGAGGTCCGGTCCCACGTCACTCGGTGCCTCCATGGGTCCCTTCTTTGCAGGGACTGTGGATCGGGCAGTGAGAAGTCTGGGAGTCTGAGTCTTGTCAGGCTCTGGGCTCGGGCTCCGGCGGGAGGCGGCAGCAAAGCAGATGTCGAGTTGCTGGTTGGTGCCTGTGTTCACAGGGTGGCCACTCCTAGGCCACAAGGGAGATTCTCTTCAGTATTCTGTGCAGCAGAATGTCGAAGTCCAGTCTTCTTCTTGTTTAAAGTTGATTTCAGGATGATCTGCTGTGCAATGGCACTGCTCCCACTCTTATTCCCAATCTGAGGGGCGGATCACCTACTAGGTCCCTCCGCTGGGTGGAACCAGGAAGCGGGGCGGTTACACCCCCTTTCCTTTGTCCAGCTCCTCGCCAGGCCTGGGTCTGGAAAGTCCCAGGACCGGTTTGGACTGGCTTATGCACGGGACACCTTGTGTGCCCCAGGCATGTCTCAATCTATTCAGCCCTGTCCTACCCAATACACAAAACCCTGTCTGGGGTGGTGCTCGAACCTCCCAAGGCAGGAAACCCTTTGTCCAAGCCTCCCTCACTGGAAGGACTCCCAGCAGCAGGGGGCCAGACTTGTGTCTGTGGTGGCAGCATCCATTTTGTGATGCTGAGGCTCTGGTGAACTTTAACCGGGGTTAAGGCTACACATATGTCGTGTCCCTCTAGAAGGGTGGAATGCTATCCCCGTCGACAGAACTGTCGAGGGGATAGTATTCCAAATCGTATGACACCTTACTCGACATGTTTTGATAAAGCCAAACCAAAGTTAGCAAATAACCCCGAGGATTATAATGCACTTAAGAGTATATGGTATGGCAATATCCCGGAACAGCTAAGGGAGTGGTTCCCGACAGCTGCAGACAGGCTCAGCTCATGCTAGAGCACCATCTCACATATTTCCAAGCACTCTGCCTCCAGGATTGAAGAGGCCTTCCATAGAAGTGGCTGATAGGAACATATGTGTCCAGTTTAGGGTTAGATATAGGGATACTATATCTAAGTAAGAGGTGATTACACCAACTTACCCCAGCTGAGTGATCAGCCAGTTGTGTCAAATATGGAGGCCAGGCCAGGGGTGGCACAATACATGCTGCAGCCCCTGGCAGGCCTTGGAAACACCTATGCCCTGGGTACCTATGGTACACTGTTACAGGGGCCAATAAGGTGAACCAATTCCAATTGTGTTATGCACCTAAGGTACATGGAGTCCATTTTAAGGAGAGAGCAATCAGCCTGGGGCCCTGAATAGCAGGATCCCAGGTCAACTATGTCAAAAACCAGCTAAACACCAGGCAAAAATTTTGGGGGTAACCTTAGTCAGATATCCACCTTCCTACAATGCTTTATTCCGGTCAAGGTCAGACATGGCTTGGCAGTTTGGGCTGGACTGTTCTCATGATGCAAAGGGTAAAGACTGATTTGCATATGGCCATGGCTGAACTGGGGTGGTGTGGTGAGCAAATTAACGATGGAATAAACCCAGATCTGTGACTATGGGTGAATGTATTGCCATTGTGCAACATTCCGTCTATCAATTGTTGTTTTTGCATTTGTCACCCCGAGTGGGACGTGTATGCTCAGACGTGAGTCCCGTGCTCTCCATGCCACTGGAATTAAGCAATCCTGGCTGATGACGGCTGATAGCCAGAAACCGGTCCTAGGATGCTTGATTCTGGTACAGGGAAGACATAGCTTGTCAGTTCGGGCTGGACTGTTCCCATGAGGCACAGAGTCAAGACTGATTTGCATATGGCCATGTCTGAACTAGGGTGGTGTGGTGAGCTAAATAACGATGGATTAAACCCAGATCTGTGACTGGGGGTGAATGTTTTGCCATTGTGCAACATTCCGTCCATCAATTGTTGTTTTTGCATTTGTCACCCCGAGTTGGACGGGTATGCTCAGACGTGAGTACCGTGCTCTCCATGCCACTGGAATCAAGCTATCCTGGCTGATGATGGCTGATAGCCAGACACCGTTCCTAGGATGCTTGATTCTGGTCCAGGGAAGACATGGCTTGGCAGTTCGGGCTGGACTGTTCCCATGAGGCACAGAGTCAAGACTGATTTGCATATGGCCATGTCTGAACTGGGGTGGTGTGGTGAGCAGTATCACGATGGATTAAACCCAGATCTGTGACTGGGGGTGAATGTATTGCCATTGTGCAACATTCCGTCTATCAATTGTTGTTTTTGCATTTGTCACCCCGAGTGGTACGGGTATGCTCAGACGTGAGTCCTGTGCTCTCCATGCCACTGGAATCAAGCTATCGGGCTGATGATGGCTGATAGCCAGAACCTGGTCCTAGGACGCTTGATTCAGGTCCATGTAAGACATGGCTTGGCAGTTTGGGCTGGACTGTTCCCATGATGCAAAGGGAAAAGACTGATTTGCATATGGCCATGTCTGAACTGGGGTGGTGTGGTGAGAAAAGTAACGATGGATTAAACCCAGATCTGTGACTGGGGGTGAATGTATTGCCATTGTGCAACATTCCGTCTATCAATTGTTGTTTTTGCATTTCTCACCCTGAGTGGGACGGGTATGCTCAGACGTGAGTCCTGTGCTCTCCATGCCACTGGAATCAAGCTATCCTGGCTGATGACGGCTGATAGCCAGAAACCGGTCCTAGAATGCTATATTCCGGTCTAGGGAAGACATGGCTTGGCAGTTCGGGCTGGACTGTTCCCATGAGGCACAGGGTCAAGACTGATTTGCATATGGCCATGTCTGTACTGGGGTAGTGTGGTGAGCAAAATAACGATGGATTAAACCCCGATCTGTGACTGGGAGTGAGTTTTTTGCCATTGTGCAACATTCAGTCCATCAATTGTTGTTTTTGCATTTGTCACCCCGAGTGGGACAGGTATGCTCAGACGTGAGTCCCGTGATCTCCATGCCAGTGTAATCAAGCTATCCTAGCTGATAACAGCTGATAGCCAGAAACCCGTCCTAGGATGCTTGATTCTGGTCCAGCGAAGACATGGCTATGCAGTTCGGGCTGGACTGTTCCCATGAGGCACAGGGTCAAGACTGATTTGCATATGGCCATGTCTGAACTGGGGTGGTGTGGTGAGCAGAATAATGATGGATTAAACCCAGATCTGTGACTTGGCGTGAATGTATTGCCATTGTGCAACATTCCGTCTATCAATTGTTGTTTTTGCATTTGTCACCCTGAGTGGGACGTGTATGCTCAGACGTGAGTCCCGTGCTCTCCATGCCACTGGAATTAAGCAATCCTGGCTGATGACGGCTGATAGCCAGAAACCGGCCCTAGGATGCTTGATTCTGGTCCAGGAAAGACATGGCTTGTCAGTTCGGAGTGGACTGTTCCCATGAGGCGCAGAGTCAAAACTGATTTGCATATGGCCATGTCTGAACTAGGGTGGTGTGGTGAGCTAAATAACGATGGATTAAACCCAGATCTGTGACTGGGGGTGAATGTTTTGCCATTGTGCAACATTCCGTCCATCAATTGTTGTTTTTGCATTTGTCACACCGAGTGGGACGGGTATGCTCAGACGTGAGTCCCGTGCTCTCCATGCCACTGGAATCAAGCTATCTTGGCTGATGATGGCTGATAGCCAGACACCGGTCCTAGGATGCTTGATTCTGGTCCAGGGAAGACATGGCTTGGCAGTTCGGGCTGAACTGTTCTCATGAGGCACAGGGTAAAGACTGATTTGCATATGGCCATGTCTGAACTGGGGTGGTGTGGTGAGCAAAATAACGATGGATTAAACACAGATCTGTGACTGCGGGTGAATGTTTTGCCATTGTGCAACATTCCATCCATCAATTGTTGATTTTGCATTTGTCACCCCGAGTGGGACGGGTCTGCTCAGACGTGAGTCCTGTGCTCTCCATGCCACTGGAATCAAGCCATCCTGGCTGAGGACGGCTAATAGCCAGAAACCGGTCCTAGGATGCTTGATTCTGGTCCAGGGAAGACATGGCTTGTCAGTTCGGGCTGGACTGTTCCCATGAGGCACAGAGTCAAGACTGATTTGCATATGGCCATGTCTGAACTAGGGTGGTGTGGTGAGCTAAATAACAATGGATTAAACCCAGATCTGTGACTGGGGGTGAATGTTTTGCCACTGTGCAACATTCCGTCCATCAATTGTTGTTTTTGCATTTGTCACCCCGAGTGCTACAGGTATGCTCAGACGTGAGTCCTGTGCTCTCCATGCCTTTGGAATCAAGCTATCCTGGCTGATGACGGCTGATAGCCAGAAACCGGTCCTAGGATGCTTGATTCTGGTCCAGGGAAGACATGGCTTGGCAGTTCGGTCTGGACTGTTCCCATGAGGCACAGGGTAAAGACTGATCTGCATATTTCCATTTCTGAACTGGGGTGGTGTGGTGAGCAAAATAACGATGGATTAATCCAAGATCTGTGACTGGGGGTGAATTTTTTGCCATTGTGCAACATTCCGTCCATCAATTGTTGTTTTTGCAATTGTCACCCCGAGGGGGACCGGTATGCTGAGGCGTGAGTCCCCTGCTCTCCATGCCACTGGAATCAAGCTATCCTGGCTGATGACGGCTGATAGCCAGAAACCGGTCTTAAGGATGCTTGGTTCCGGTCCAGGGAAGACATGGCTTGGCAGTTCGGGCTAGACTGTTCCTATGAGGCATAGGGTCAAGACTGATTTGCATATGGCCATGTCTGAAATAGGGTGGTGTGGTGAGATAAATAACGATGGATTAAACCCAGATCTGTGACTGGGGGTGAATGTTTTGCCATTGTGCAACATTCCTCCATCAATTGTTGTTTTTGCATTTGTCACCCCGAGTGGGACGGGTATGCTCAGACGTGAGTCCCGTGCTCTCCCTGCCACTGGAATCAAGCTATCCTGGCTGATGATGGCAGATAGCCAGACACCGGTCCTAGGATGCTTGATTCTGGTCCAGGGAAGACATGGCTTGGCAGTTCGGGTTGGACCGTTCCCATGAGGCACAGGGTAAAGACTGATTTGCATATGGCCATGTCTGAACTGGGGTGGTGTGGTGAGCAAAATAATGATGGATTAAACCCAGATTTGTGACTGGGGGTGAATGTATTGCCATTGTGCAACATTCCGTCTATCAATTGATGTTTTTGCATTTGTCACCGCGAGTGGGACAGGTATGCTCAGACGTGAGTGCCATGATCTCCATGCCAGTGGAATCAAGCTATCCTAGCTGATAACAGCTGATAGCCAGAAAGCAGTCATAGGATGCTTGATTCTGGTCCAGTGAAGACATGGCTTGGCAGTTCGGGCTGGACTGTTCCCATGAGGCACAGGGTCAAGACTGATTTGCATATGGCCATGTCTGAACTGGGGTAGTGTGGTGAGCAAAATAATGATGGATTAAACCCAGATCTGTGACTGGGGGTGAATGTATTTCCATTGTGCAACATTCCGTCTATCAATTGTTGTTTTTGCATTTTTCACCCCGAGTGGGACGGGTATGCTCAGACGTGAGTCCTGTGCTCCCCATGCCACTGGAATCAAGCTATCCTGGCTGATGACGGCTGATAGCCAGATCCGGTCCTAGGATGCTTGATTCTGGTCCAGGGAAGACATGGCTTGGCAGTTCGGTCTGGACTGTTCCCATGAGGCACAGGGTAAAGACTGATCTGCATATGGCCATTTCTGAACTGGGGTGGTGTGGTGAGCAAAATAACGATGGATTAAACCAAGATCTGTGACTGGGGGTGAATGTTTTGCCATTGTGCAACATTCCGTCCATCAATTGTTGTTTTTGCATTTGTCACCCCGAGGGGGACGGGGATGCTCAGGCGTGAGTCCCGTGCTCTCCATGCCACTGGAATCAAGCTATCCTGGCTGATGACGGCTGATAGCCAGAAACCGGTCTTAAGGATGCTTGGTTCCGGTCCAGGGAAGACATGGCTTGGCAGTTCGGGCTAGACTGTTCCTATGAGGCATAGTGTAGGAGAGTAGGGTCTGCTATCCTATGGTCACCCCAAATTTTTGCTTTTTGCTTCACTGGTTTCTGACTTAATGTGGCTGTGGGCCTGCTAATCAGACCCACAGCCTGCTGTTCTCTCTCTAAATTACTGCCAATGCACTCTAGGTGCATTACGAATTGGAACTGGTTCACCTTATGAGCCCCTGTACAAGTGCACCCTAGGTGCCCAGGGCATAGGTGTATCCAAGGCCTACCAGGGGCTGCAGCATGTATTATGCCACCCCTGGCCTGGCCTCCATATTTGACACAACTGGCTGATCACTCAGCTGGGGTAAGTCGGTGTAACCACCTCTTACTTAGGTACAGTATGTCTGTGCCTAACCCTAAACTGGACACATATGTTCCTATCAGCCACTCCTATGGAAGGCCTCATCAATCCTGGAGGCAGAGTGCTTGGAAATATGTGAGATGGTGCTCTGGCATGAGCTGAGCCTGTCTGCAGCTGTCGGGAACCACTCCCTAAGCTGTTCCGGGATATTGCCATACCATATACTCTTAAGTGCATTATAATCCTCGCGGTTAAATGCTATCTTTGGTTTGGCTTTATCAAAACATGTCGAGTAAGGTGTCATACGAATTGGAATACTATCCCCTCGCCAATTCTGGCGACGGGGATAGCATTCCACCCTTCTAGAGGGACACGACATGTGTGTAGCCTTAACCCCGGTTAAAGTTAAACAGAGCCTCAGCTTCACAAAATGGACGCTGCCACCACAGACACAAGTCTGGCCTCCTGCTGCTGACCGAAACTCGGCAGATGGTGGCCTGGACAAAGGGTTTCCTGCCTTGGGAGGTGCGAGCACCACCCCAGACAGGATTTTGTGTATTGGGTAGGACAGGGCTGAATAGAATCAGACATGCCCGGGGCACACAAGGTGTCCCCGTGCATAGGCCAGCCCAAACCGGTTCTTGGGCCTTCCAGCCCCAGTCCTGGCGCGGAGCTGGACAAAGGAAAGGGGGTGTAACCGCCCCCCTTCCTGGTTCCTCCCAGAGGAGGGACCTAGTAGGTGATCCACCCCCTAGATTGGAATAAGAGGGGGAGCAGTGCCATTGCACAGCAGTTCATCCCGAAATCAACTTAAAACTAAGAAGAAGACTGGACTTCGACATTCTGCTGCACAGAAGACTGAAGAAGAATCTCCCTTGTGGCCAAGGAGTGACCACCCTGTGAACACAGGTACCAACCAGCAACTCGACGTCTGCTTTGCCGCCGCCTCCCGCCGGAGCCCGAGCCCAGAGCCCGACAAGAACCAGATTCCCAGACCTCTCTGAGCCCGATCCACAGTCCCTGCAAAGAAGGGACCCGTGGAGGCACCGAGTGACGTGGGACTGGACCTCTTGGAAGACACCCGAAAAGCTGACTGCGCAGCTTCTGAGGCATCCTCGACGTTGTGCTTTGGGGATTGAGAACCCCCACCACCGAGCAGCCCTTGCACCGAAGATCAGCCCTCCAGCATCTCCACGATCTGCGTGGGGCCCTTTTGCATTGTGCCACTCGACGCGCCATCCCGGCCACTAGCCACGTGGTCAGCGGCCATCTTGGCGACGAACCCGAAGATTTAAACAGCAGGTCTGGTTGCTCCAGACCTACCCAAGCTCCTGTGAAAAGGAGCACCCGCTCTGACCTTGCTGGTCCGAGTGAACAGCATCTTTCAACTTCTGCGTGGCTTGCATTTGCCAAGGCCTGTTTGCTCCGATCAGGTCGCCGACACCGCCAACAGCGAGAAGCCTACGTGGGACAGCTCGTGACCGACTCCTGGACGTCCTCGACCCCGGGTATCCACGTGGCTGCAGAAAGAAGCTACCCGACAACGCCTGTTTGCACCCGACATCGCCTGGTTCCAATCTGGTTCCACGGTAGTCACTGGCTAGTGACTTTGAACACTGTCCCCTCTGCTTTCAGGTCTTCACATCTTCAGATCCACCCTTGGATCCACCGGAACTCTTCTCATCGAGCCGCCTGCAGCATCTTCAGCTCCAAGCACCATCGACCAGCGTGACGAAACCCGACACAACTTCGACCCTGTGCACCCGCTTCCTGTGGGTGAGGTAACTCAGCTCCGCCGGTGCTCCTGCACTGGTACACATCCCAAGGGCCTGTGTTTTAAGTTTCAGCTCCGTAGGTCACTCGGAAGGTTCCTAACTTTCTAACTTTGTACTTTTTACGCACCATAGACTTTGTATTGGAAAGTGCGTGCACTTTGAACACTGCACCCGAGTCCCGTGGGCCTCTCCCGACTTAGTTAACTCCAGTCTCGAATAGCTCCAGCGATTCCCAAGGCCCTAGGCCTCTTCACTTTCCTCCTGGTATCTCTTATACCACTTTCTTAGTATATGGTTTAGGTGGCCCCTAGGGCTCATCCATATTGTGCGACTTTTGTGTATTTTAAACTGTCTTGTGATTTAACGCTTGTGCTTCTGTGCTCATAAAGAGTCCAGGGGATTTTAATAGTTAATAAATCAATATATATTTTCAATATATATCTGTGTGGTGTCCCTTTCATTTGGTGTTCAAGGGGGTTGTGTATGGTATAACAGCTGGCTTCACATGCCTTTCAGAGTTTAGCCTAAGACTGCTTTGTCCACGTTACCACTAGGATAACTGGTCTACAAGGTTGAATTACAACCATCATCATAAGGGTTGCTTGGCATGGTACAAAGTGATCACTAGAATTAGTGAGCATTATATACCAGGCCAACTTCTCACATTGGTGAGCAGCGGATTGGGATCTGAGCTTGCTGTTGTTTTACCATTACAATCTTTGAGATTATCATCTGAAAGATCACACAGGTACCTGCTAGGTACATATAAAACAAGACTAGTATACTTAAGTTCTACTGAACTTAGTTGTTGTAGAGCAAAGGGAGTAGCACACCCTAGCTACAACTACTAGATAGGTTTAGTAGGTAAACACCAGTGTAGGTAGATTGCAACACATCCACCCACACTAGAGCAATGTCTGGAACAGAGGGGTCCAGTGGACTTACTCCTGTTGAGAGTGACCCTCCAAGGGCACCATCCCAGTTTGCTATTTTTCCTTTTAAGGAATTAAGACAGCTTTGTGTCTTAAGGGGTCTGAAGACAGGGCCTTCCCCTACTACAGACCACCTAAGAGAGCTCTTGGATCAGTCTGAGGCTCTAAAGACCTCTAAGGCAAACCCCACAGGGAATGCTGAAGGAGGCCATCCTTCAGAGGATGACACTGTAGACACCCCTGCCCCTATCATCCTGGTAGATGAGGATGCCTCCACCACTGGAGCTCCTCAAGTAGATGTAGAGGAAGAGGAAGAAGAAGAGGGGGAGGAGGTGGAAAGCAGTGAGTCAGATGATGACAGAAATAGTCAGGTGCTGGTCAGTAGACTGAACCAGGCTAACTTAAGTCAACTTGGGAATGAATCAGGTAACAACCCATTCAGACCCTCAGGTGGACTTAACCAGGAGCCTAGGAGGAGAAGGATTCACTCAGGTGACTCTGACAACTCCTATGCTTCTAGAGGTTCTCATGGTCACTCCAGAAGGAGGATGACTAGCCCTCAGAGAAGGGAACATGAGACCAAATTGAGAGAATCTCAAATTAGAGAGGCTGAATTGAGGGTCCAGAGACAAGAGTTAGAGATTGCCCTGGCCCAAGAGAAACTTGCTAGAGCAAGACAGCCTAGAGAGAGTGGGGTAATAGAACCCACTGGTGGCAGCAATATCCACAAGGATAAAGACAGGTCTTTTGATAATAGAAACCTGAGTAAGATTGTGCCCCCCTACAAAGCTGGGGATGATATCCATAAATGGATTACTGCAATGGAGAGAGCCTGCAGAGTACAGCAGATCCCTCAGGAGCAGTGGGCAGCAATCTTGTGGCTCTCCTTTGAAGGTAGAGGCCGAGACAGACTCCTCACAGTTAGTGATGGGGATTCTAGAAACTACCTGGTCCTGAAGAGTGCTCTGATTGATGGGTTAGGCTTAACCACTGAACAGTACAGGTTAATGTTCAGAGATACCCAGAAGACACAGACTCAGGACTGGTCTGAATTTGTTGAGTGTGCCACTAAGGCTCTGGAGGGATGGTTGCTGGGAAGCAAGGTTACAGACTATGAAGGATTGTATAATTTGCTGATGAGAGAACAAATTTTAAATAATTGTCAGAACCAGCAGTTGCATCAACATTTGGTTGACTCAGATTTGACCTCTCCCCAAGAATTGGGAAAGAGGGCAGATAAATGGGTAAGAACCAGAGTTAAGCAAAAGAACCAGAACCAGAACCAGGGTGGTGACCAGAAGAAAACAGACCAGAAGGGTGGGGAGCAGAAAGCTAAAGACCAGAAGTCTTCAACAGGGCCCCAAACTGAGACAGAGGGTGGGTCCCAAACTTCCAAGAAGAAGAAGAAAGAAGGTCAGAAGAAACCCTGGTGTAAAACTTGTAAGAACACCTCTCACTGGACAAGTGAGTGTAAAAAGGGTGGAGCCCCCAGCACTGCAGCCCCTAAGGCACCTGCACCCACTAGTACAGTTAGCAGTGCTGGTCCTCAAGCCAAGGGTTTAGTGGGAATCACTTTGGGAACTGGAGGAGATTCTGACCTAGTCAGAACTCTTACCCAGGCTGTTCTGGTTTGTGAAGGGGACCTCGATTTGGTCCCTGACATAAGTCCCAGTAATCTGGGCAAATACAGACAGACGCCTTTGATTAACAACAAAGTGGCTCAAGCTTACAGGGACACATGTGCCAGTGTCACTATGGTGACACCTAACTTTGTGGACCCTGGACAATACATGCCAGGCGATGATTACCTGGTGACCAATGCCAGCAATGTCACTACTACACATAGTGTGGCACTTGTTAACTTTTCCTGGGGAGGGGTAACTGGCCTAAAGAAAGTTGTGGTTAGTGCTGATCTCCCAGTAGAATGTTTGTTGGGCAATGACCTGGAGAACTCTCTATGGTCAGAAGTTGAGTACAGGACTCATGCAGAGATGTTAGGGATATCATCACATGTCCTTGCTGTGACCAGGTCACAGGCCAAAAAGTGCCTCTCTGAACCTCAGGTCTTGGATCCTGGAACAATGGACCAAGTACCTCCCAAGAAGAAGAACAGGAGGGTTAAGGCTGCGCCTTCCCAACTGCCTACAAGTGAGGATCAGGCTTCACAGGAAACTGATCTTGAGACCCCTGAAGGAACTGTCCCTGAAGAACTTGAACCTGATCAGGTTGAGTTTCTGGGGACAGGGGGACCTTCTAGGGCAGACTTGGGGCAGGCTCAGTTAACCTGTCC
Organism: Lissotriton vulgaris; assembly: GCF_964263255.1. Classification (NCBI taxonomy): domain Eukaryota; kingdom Metazoa; phylum Chordata; class Amphibia; order Caudata; family Salamandridae; genus Lissotriton; species Lissotriton vulgaris. The sequence goes on from NW_028254580.1 coordinate 46,190, forward strand.
TTCTCTTGAACCCCTCAGACAGCAGGCTGCTGCTGAGGCTGCTGGGAATGCTCAAGGTGCCCATAAAGTATATTGGGACGATGGACTCCTTTATTCAGAGGCTAGAGACCCCAAGCCTGGTGCTACCAGGAGGTTGGTTATACCTCTGCAATTTAGGGGCTTCCTACTCACCTTGGCCCATGATATTCCTTTAGCAGGACACCTAGGCCAGAACAAGACTTGGGACAGGCTTGTCCCTCACTTTCACTGGCCTCACATGTCTGAAGACACCAAGGAGTTTTGTCGCTCCTGTGAAACCTGCCAAGCCAGTGGTAAAGCAGGTGGAACAACAAAGGCCCCCCTGATCCCACTACCTGTGGTGGGGGTTCCCTTTGAGAGAGTGGGGATTGATATTGTTGGTCCAATGGATCCCCCTACAGCATCTGGGCACAGATTCATACTGGTGGTAGTGGATCATGCCACCAGGTACCCAGAGGCAATTCCCCTTAGGACCACAACAGCTCCTGTTGTGGCCAGGGCCTTACTTGGAGTTTTCTCCAGAGTGGGGTTTCCTAAGGAGGTAATATCGGATAGAGGTACCAACTTCATGTCTGGATATTTGACAGCTATGTGGAAGGAATGTGGTGTCAACTACAAGTTCACCACTCCTTATCACCCACAATGCAATGGGCTTGTTGAAAGATTTAACAAGACCCTAAAGGGCATGATTAAAGGATTACCTGAAAAGCTCAGGCGGAGATGGGACATCCTTCTGCCCTGCCTTTTGTTCGCTTACAGAGAGGTCCCTCAAAAGGGGGTTGGCTTCAGCCCCTTTGAATTGTTGTTTGGGCACCCTGTAAGAGGACCCCTGTGTCTTGTGAAGGAAGGATGGGAGTTACCTCTCAAAAAGCCTAAACAGGACATAGTGGACTATGTACTTGGTCTCCGCTCCAGGATGGCAGAGTACATGGAAAAGGCATCTAAAAACCTTGAGGCTAGCCAAGAATTACAAAAAGCTTGGCATGACCAAAAGGCTGTCCTTGTTGAATTTCAGCCTGGACAGAAGGTATGGGTGTTGGAGCCAGTGGCCCCAGCAGCACTCCAAGACAAGTGGTCTGGACCCCATACAATTCTGGAAAAGAAGGGAGAGGTTACCTACTTGGTGGACCTAGGAACTCCCAGGAGCCCCCACAGGGTGCTCCATGTGAACAGATTGAAGGCATATGTCAGCAGGGCAGACATGGGCTTGCTCATGGCTACAGATGAGGGACAGGAGGAAGAGAGTGACCCTCTCCCAGACCTGCTCACTCAGAACCCTGAGGATGGCTCAGTTGATGGTGTGGCCTTAGGTGGCAGCCTCACTGAACATCAGCAACATGACTGCAGACAAGTTCTACAGGCATACAGGCATATGTTCTCCTTGACACCCAGTCAGACTAACTGGTGTACACATGTGGTGGACACTGGTGACAGTCTTCCTGTAAAAAGCAAAATTTACAGGCAACCTGACCACGTCAGGGACTGTATAAAGACTGAGGTGCAAAAGATGCTGGAATTAGGTGTCATTGAGCCTTCAGAGAGCCCCTGGGCTAGCCCAGTGGTTCTGGTCCCCAAACCTCACACCAAAGATGGCAAGAGAGAGATGAGGTTCTGTGTGGATTACAGAGGACTCAATGCTGTCACCAGGACAGATGCACACCCTATTCCAAGGGCAGATGAGCTCATTGACAAGTTGGCTTCTGCCAAATATTTGAGCACATTTGACTTGACAGCTGGCTACTGGCAAATCAGGTTAGCTGAGGAGTCTAAAGCCAAAACAGCATTTTCTACCCCTAGTGGGCATTATCAGTTTGTGGTGATGCCCTTTGGTTTGAAAAATGCACCTGCCACCTTCCAAAGGTTGGTGAACCAAGTCCTCACTGGGTTGGATGACTTTTGTGCAGCTTATCTGGACGATATTGCTGTCTTTAGCTCCACCTGGGAGGATCACCTGATCCACCTGAAGGAAGTGCTTGAGGCTCTGCAGAAGGCAGGCCTCACTATCAAGGCAACAAAGTGCCAGATAGGGCAGAGCAAGGTTGTATACCTGGGCCACCTTGTAGGTGGAGGCCAAGTTCAACCACTGGAGAGTAAGATCCAGACCATCAAGGACTGGTCCCCTCCAACTACCCAGACTCAGGTCAGAGCTTTCTTGGGCCTGACTGGGTACTACAGGAAGTTTGTTAAGAACTATGGGTCCATTGTGACTCCTCTTAATGATCTGACATCCAAGAAGATGCCCAAAAAGGTTCAGTGGACAGAAATCTGTCAAAAGGCATTTGATGACCTGAAGAAGGCCATGTGCTCTGCACCTATCCTGAAGAGTCCTGACTACTCAAGAGAGTTCATTGTCCAAACAGATGCTTCTGAGTTGGGAGTGGGAGCAGTGCTTTCACAGCTTAATGTAGATGGCCAGGACCAGCCCATTGCTTTCATTAGCAGAAGGCTGACCCCCAGAGAGAAACGTTGGTCAGCTATAGAGAGGGAGGCCTTTGCTGTGGTGTGGGCCCTGAAGAAGTTGAGGCCATACTTATTTGGTACTCACTTCAAGATTCAGACCGACCATAAGCCCCTCCTATGGCTTAATCAGATGAAGGGTGAAAACCCCAAACTACTCAGGTGGTCCATTTCCCTACAGGGGATGGACTTTACAGTGGAGCACCGCCCAGGGACTGACCATGGCAACGCAGATGGTCTCTCCAGGTACTTCCACTTAGAACATGAAGACACAACTGGTCAAGGTTAGTCTAATGTCCCTGCGTTTGGGGGGGGGGGTTATGTAGGAGAGTAGGGTCTGCTATCCTATGGTCACCCCAAATTTTTGCTTTTTGCTTCACTGGTTTCTGACTTAATGTGGCTGTGGGCCTGCTAATCAGACCCACAGCCTGCTGTTCTCTCTCTAAATTACTGCCAATGCACTCTAGGTGCATTACGAATTGGAACTGGTTCACCTTATGAGCCCCTGTACAAGTGCACCCTAGGTGCCCAGGGCATAGGTGTATCCAAGGCCTACCAGGGGCTGCAGCATGTATTATGCCACCCCTGGCCTGGCCTCCATATTTGACACAACTGGCTGATCACTCAGCTGGGGTAAGTCGGTGTAACCACCTCTTACTTAGGTACAGTATGTCTGTGCCTAACCCTAAACTGGACACATATGTTCCTATCAGCCACTCCTATGGAAGGCCTCATCAATCCTGGAGGCAGAGTGCTTGGAAATATGTGAGATGGTGCTCTGGCATGAGCTGAGCCTGTCTGCAGCTGTCGGGAACCACTCCCTAAGCTGTTCCGGGATATTGCCATACCATATACTCTTAAGTGCATTATAATCCTCGCGGTTAAATGCTATCTTTGGTTTGGCTTTATCAAAACATGTCGAGTAAGGTGTCATACGAATTGGAATACTATCCCCTCGCCAATTCTGGCGACGGGGATAGCATTCCACCCTTCTAGAGGGACACGACATGTGTGTAGCCTTAACCCCGGTTAAAGTTAAACAGAGCCTCAGCTTCACAAAATGGACGCTGCCACCACAGACACAAGTCTGGCCTCCTGCTGCTGACCGAAACTCGGCAGATGGTGGCCTGGACAAAGGGTTTCCTGCCTTGGGAGGTGCGAGCACCACCCCAGACAGGATTTTGTGTATTGGGTAGGACAGGGCTGAATAGAATCAGACATGCCCGGGGCACACAAGGTGTCCCCGTGCATAGGCCAGCCCAAACCGGTTCTGGGGCCTTCCAGCCCCAGTCCTGGCGCGGAGCTGGACAAAGGAAAGGGGGTGTAACCGCCCCCCTTCCTGGTTCCTCCCAGAGGAGGGACCTAGTAGGTGATCCACCCCCTAGATTGGAATAAGAGGGGGAGCAGTGCCATTGCACAGCAGATCATCCCGAAATCAACTTAAAACTAAGAAGAAGACTGGACTTCGACATTCTGCTGCACAGAAGACTGAAGAAGAATCTCCCTTGTGGCCAAGGAGTGACCACCCTGTGAACACAGGTACCAACCAGCAACTCGACGTCTGCTTTGCCGCCGCCTCCCGCCGGAGCCCGAGCCCAGAGCCCGACAAGAACCAGATTCCCAGACCTCTCAGAGCCCGATCCACAGTCCCTGCAAAGAAGGGACCCGTGGAGGCACCGAGTGACGTGGGACCGGACCTCTTGGAAGACACCCGAAAAGCTGACTGCGCAGCTTCTGAGGCATCCTCGACGTTGTGCTTTGGGGATTGAGAACCCCCACCACCGAGCAGCCCTTGCACCGAAGATCAGCCCTCCAGCATCTCCACGATCTGCGTGGGGCCCTTTTGCATTGTGCCACTCGACGCGCCATCCCGGCCACTAGCCACGTGGTCAGCGGCCATCTTGGCGACGAACCCGAAGATTTAAACAGCAGGTCTGGTTGCTCCAGACCTACCCAAGCTCCTGTGAAAAGGAGCACCCGCTCTGACCTTGCTGGTCCGAGTGAACAGCATCTTTCAACTTCTGCGTGGCTTGCATTTGCCAAGGCCTGTTTGCTCCGATCAGGTCGCCGACACCGCCAACAGCGAGAAGCCTACGTGGGACAGCTCGTGACCGACTCCTGGACGTCCTCGACCCCGGGTATCCACGTGGCTGCAGAAAGAAGCTACCCGACAACGCCTGTTTGCACCCGACATCGCATGGTTCCAATCTGGTTCCACGGTAGTCACTGGCTAGTGACTTTGAACACTGTCCCCTCTGCTTTCAGGTCTTCACATCTTCAGATCCACCCTTGGATCCACCGGAACTCTTCTCATCGAGCCGCCTGCAGCATCTTCAGCTCCAAGCACCATCGACCAGCGTGACGAAACCCGACACAACTTCGACCCTGTGCACCCGCTTCCTGTGGGTGAGGTAACTCAGCTCCGCCGGTGCTCCTGCACTGGTACACATCCCAAGGGCCTGTGTTTTAAGTTTCAGCTCCGTAGGTCACTCGGAAGGTTCCTAACTTTCTAACTTTGTACTTTTTACGCACCATAGACTTTGTATTGGAAAGTGCGTGCACTTTGAACACTGCACCCGAGTCCCGTGGGCCTCTCCCGACTTAGTTAACTCCAGTCTCGAATAGCTCCAGCGATTCCCAAGGCCCTAGGCCTCTTCACTTTCCTCCTGGTATCTCTTATACCACTTTCTTAGTATATGGTTTAGGTGGCCCCTAGGGCTCATCCATATTGTGCGACTTTTGTGTATTTTAAACTGTCTTGTGATTTAACGCTTGTGCTTCTGTGCTCATAAAGAGTCCAGGGGATTTTAATAGTTAATAAATCAATATATATTTTCAATATATATCTGTGTGGTGTCCCTTTCATTTGGTGTTCAAGGGGGTTGTGTATGGTATAACAGCTGGCTTCACATGCCTTTCAGAGTTTAGCCTAAGACTGCTTTGTCCACGTTACCACTAGGATAACTGGTCTACAAGGTTGAATTACAACCATCATCATAAGGGTTGCTTGGCATGGTACAAAGTGATCACTAGAATTAGTGAGCATTATATACCAGGCCAACTTCTCACACATAGGGTCAAGACTGATTTGCATATGGCCATGTCTGAACTAGGGTGGTGTGTTGAGCTAAATAACGATGGATTAAACCCAGATCTGTGACTGGGGGTGAATGTTTTGCCATTGTGCAACATTCCGTCCATCAATTGTTGTTTTTGCATTTGTCACCCCTAGTGGGACGGGTATGCTCAGACGTGAGTCCCGTGCTCTCCCTGCCACTGGAATCAAGCTATCCTGGCTGATGATGGCAGATAGCCAGACACCGGTCCTAGGATGCTTGATTCTGGTCCAGGGAAGACATGGCTTGGCAGTTCGGGCTGGACTGTTCCCATGAGGCACAGGGTAAAGACTGATTTGCATATGGCCATGTCTGAACTGGGGTGGTGTGGTGAGCAAAATAACGATGGATTAAACCCAGATTTGTGACTGGGGGTGAATGTATTGCCATTGTGCAACATTCCGTCTATCAATTGATGTTTTTGCATTTGTCACCCTGAGTGGGACAGGTATGCTCAGACGTGAGTGCCATGATCTCCATGCCAGTGGAATCAAGCTATCCTAGCTGATAACAGCTGATAGCCAGAAAGCAGTCAAAGGATGCTTGATTCTGGCCCAGCGAAGACATGGCTTGGCAGCTCGGGCTGGACTGTTCCCATGAGGCACAGGGTCAAGACTGATTTGCATATGGCCATGTCTGAACTGGGGTGGTGTGGTGAGCAAAATAACGATGGATTAAACACAGATCTGTGACTGCAGGTGAATGTTTTGCCATTGTGCAAAATTCCGTCCATCAATTGTTGTTTTTGCATTTGTCACCCCGAGTAGGACAGGTATGCTCAGACGTGAGTCCCGTGCTCTCCATGCCACTGGAATCAAGCTATCCTGGCTGATGATGGCTGATAGCCAGAAACCGGTCCTAGGATGCTTGATTCTGGTCCAGGCAGGACATGGTTTGGCAGTTTGGGCTGGACTGTTCTCATGATGCAAAGGGTAAAGACTGATTTGCATATGGCCATGTCTGAACTGGGGTGGTGTGGTGAGCAAAATAACGATGGAATAAACCCAGATCTGTGACTGGGGGTGAATGTATTGCCATTGTGCAACATTCCATCTATCAATTGTTGTTTTTGCATTTGTCACCCCGAGTGGGACGGGTATGCTCAGACGTGAGTCATGTGCTCTCCATGCCACTGGAATTAAGCTAACCTGGCTGATGACGGCTGATAGCCAGAAACCGGTTCTAGGTATGCTTGATTCTGGTCCAGGGAAGACATGGCTTGTCAGTTCGGGCTGGACTGTTCCCATGAGGCACAGAGTCAAGACTGATTTGCATATGGCCATGTCTGAACTAGGGTGGTGTGGTGAGCTAAATAACAATGGATTAAACCCAGATCTGTGACTGGGGGTGAATGTTTTGCCATTGTGCAACATTCCGTCCATCAATTGTTGTTTTTGCATTTGTCACCCCGAGTGCTACGGGTATGCTCAGACGTGAGTCCCGTGCTCTCCATGCCACTGGAATTCAGCTATCCTGGCTGATGATGGCTGATAGCCAGACACCGTTCCTAGGATGCTTGATTCTGGTCCAGGGAAGACATGGCTTGGCAGTTCGGGCTGGACTGTTCCCATGAGGCACAGGGTAAAGACTGATTTGCATATGGCCATCTCTGAACTGGGGTGGTGTGGTGAGCAAAATAACAATGGATTAAACCCAGATCTGTGACTGGGGGTGAATGTATTGCCATTGTGCAACATTCCGTCTATCAATTGTAGTTTTTGCATTTGTCACCCCAAGTGGGATGGGTATGCTCAGACGTGAGTCCTGTGCTCTCCATGCCACTGGAATCAAGCTATCCCGGCTGATAATGGCTGATAGCCAGAAACCGGTCCTAGGATGCTTGATTCTGGTCCAGGGAAGACTAGGCTTGGCAGTTTTGGCTGGACTGTTCCCATGATGCAAAGGGTAAAGACTGATTTGCATATGGCCATGTCTGAACTGGGGTGGTGTGGTGAGCAAAGTAACAATGGATTAAACCCAGATCTGTGACTGGGGGTGAATTTATTGCCATTGTGCAACATTCCGTCTATCAATTGTTGTTTTTGCATTTGTCACCCCGAGTGGGACGGGTATGCTCAGACGTGAGTCCTGTGCTCTCCATGCCACTGGAATCAAGCTATCCTGGCTGATGATGGCTGATAGCCAGAAACGGGTCCTAGGATGCTTGATTCTGGTCCAGGTATAACATGGCTTGGCAGTTCGGGCTGGAATGTTTCCATGAGGCAGATGGTCAAGAATGATTTGCGTATCGCCATGTCTGAACTGGGGTGGTGTGGTGAGAAAAATTATGATGGATTAAACTCAGATCTGTGACTGGGGTGAATGTTTTGCCATTGTGCATCATTCCGTCCATCAATTGCTGTTTTTGCATTTGTCACCCCGAGTGGGACGGGTATGCTCAGACGTGAGTCCTGTGCTCTCCATGTCACTGCAATCAAGCTATCCTGGCTGATGACGGCTGAAAGCAAGAAACAGGTCCTAGAATGCTATATTCCGGTCTAGGGAAGACATGGCTTGGCAGTTCGGGCTGGACTGTTCCCATGAGGCACAGGGTCAAGACTGATTTGCATATGGCCATGTCTGTACTGGGGTGGTGTGGTGAGCAAAATAACGATGGATTAAACCCCAATCTGTAACTGGGAGTGAGTTTTTTGCCATTGTGCAACATTCCGTCCATCAATTGTTATTTTTGCATTTGTCACCCCGAGTGGGACAGGTATGCTCAGACATGAGTCCCGTGATCTCCATGCCAGTGTAATCAAGCTATCCTAGCTGATAACAGCTGATAGTCAGAAACCAGTCCTAGGATGCTTGATTCTGGTCCAGTGAAGACATGGCTTGGCAGTCTGGGCTGGACTGTTCCCATGAGGCACAGGGTCAAGACTGATTTGCATATGGCCATGTCTGAACTGGGGTGGTGTGGTGAGCAAAATAACGATGGATTAAACACAGATCTGTGACTGCGGGTGAATGTTTTGCCATAGTGCAACATTCCATCAATCAATTGTTGTTTTTGCATTTGTCACCCCAAGTGGGACGGGTCTGCTCAGACGTGAGTCCTGTGCTCTCCATGCCACTGGAATCAAGCCATCCTGGCTGAGGACGGCTAATAGCCAGAAACTGGTCCTAGGATGCTTGATTCTGGTCCAGCGAAGACATGGCTTGGCAGTTTGAGCTGGACTGTTCCCATGAGGCACAGGGTCAAGACTGATTTGCATATGGCCATGTCTGAACTGGGGTGGTGTGGTGAGCAAAATAACAATTGATTATACACAGATCTGTGACTGGGGTGAATGTTTTGCCATTGTGCAACATTCCGTCCATCAATTGTTATTTTTGCATTTGTCACCCCCAGTGGGACAGGTATGCTCAGACGTGAGTCCTGTGCTCTCCATGCCTTTGGAATCAAGCTATCCTGGCTTATGAGGGCTGATAGCCAGAAACCGGTCCTAGGATGCTTGATTCTGGTCCAGGGAAGACATGGCTTGGCAGTTCGGTCTGGACTGTTCCCATGAGGCACAGGGTAAAGATTGATCTGCATATGGCCATTTCTGAACTGGGGTGGTGTGGTGAGCAAAATAACGATGGATTAAACCAAGATCTGTGACTGGGGGTGAATGTTTTGCCATTGTGCAACATTCTGTCCATCAATTGTTGTTTTTGCATTTGTCACCCAGAGGGGGACGGGTATGCTCAGGCATAAGTCCCGTGCTCTCCATGCCACTGGAATCAAGCTATCCTGGCTGATGACGGCTGATAGCCAGAAACCGGTCTTAAGGATGCTTGGTTCCGGTCCAGGGAAGACATGGCTTGGCAGTTCGGGCTAGACTGTTCCTATTAGGCATAGGGTCAAGACTGATTTGCATATGGCCATGTCTGAACTAGGGTGGTGTGGTGAGCTAAATAACGATGGATTAAACCAAGATCTGTGACTGGGGGTGAATGTTTTGCCATTGTGCAACATTCTGTCCATCAATTGTTGTTTTTGCATTTGTCACCCCGAGGGGGACGGGTATGCTCAGGCGTGAGTCCCGTGCTCTCCATGCCACTGGAATCAAGCTATCCTGGCTGATGACGGCTGATAGCCAGAAACCGGTCTTAAGGATGCTTGGTTCCGGTCCAGGGAAGACATGGCTTGGCAGTTCGGGCTAGACTGTTCCTATTAGGCATAGGGTCAAGACTGATTTGCATATGGCCATGTCTGAACTGGGGTGGTGTGGTGAGCAAAATAACGATGGAATAAACCCAGATCTGTGACTGGGGGGTGAATGTATTGCCATTGTCCAACATTCCATCTATCAATTGTTGTTTTTGCATTTGTCACCCCGAGTGGGACAGGTATGCTCAGACGTGAGTCATGTGCTCTCCATGCCACTGGAATTAAGCTATCCTGGCTGATGATGGCTGATAGCCAGAAACCGGTCCTAGGATGCTTGATTCTGGTCCAGGTATTACATGGCTTGGCAGTTCGGGCTGGAATGTTTCCATGAGGCAGATGGTCAAGAATGATTTGCATATGGCCATGTCTGAACTGGGGTGGTGTGGTGAGAAAAATTATGATGGATTAAACTCAGATCTGTGACTGGGGTGAATGTTTTGCCATTGTGCATCATTCCGTCCATCAATTGCTGTTTTTGCATTTGTCACCCCAAGTGGGACGGGTATGCTCAGACGTGAGTCCTGTGCTCTCCATGTCACTGCAATCAAGCTATCCTGGCTGATGACGGCTGAAAGCAAGAAACAGGTCCTAGAATGCTATATTCCGGTCCAGGGAAGACATGGCTTGGCAGTTCGGGCTGGACTGTTCCCATGAGGCACAGGGTCAAGACTGATTTGCATATGGCCATGTCTGTACTGGGGTGGTGTGGTGAGCAAAATAACGATGGATTAAACCCCAATCTGTAACTGGGAGTGAGTTTTTTGCCATTGTGCAACATTCCGTCCATCAATTGTTATTTTTGCATTTGCCACCCCGAGTGGGACAGGTATGCTCAGACATGAGTCCCGTGATCTCCATGCCAGTGTAATCAAGCTATCCTAGCTGATAACAGCTGATAGCCAGAAACCAGTCCTAGGATGCTTGTTTCTGGTCCAGTGAAGACATGGCTTGGCAGTCTGGGCTGGACTGTTCCCATGAGGCACAGGGTCAAGACTGATTTGCATATGGCCATGTCTGAACTGGGGTGGTGTGGTGAGCAAAATAACGATGGATTAAACACAGATCTGTGACTGCAGGTGAATGTTTTGCCATAGTGCAACATTCCATCAATAAATTGTTGTTTTTGCATTTGTCACCCCGAGTGGGACGGGTCTGCTCAGACGTGAGTCCTGTGCTCTCCATGCCACTGGAATCAAGCCATCCTGGCTGAGGACGGCTAATAGCCAGAAACCGGTCCTAGGATGCTTGATTCTGGTCCAGCGAAGACATGGCTTGGCAGTTTGAGCTGGACTGTTCCCATGAGGCACAGGGTCAAGACTGATTTGCATATGGCCATGTCTGAACTGGGGTGGTGTGGTGAGCAAAATAACAATTGATTATACACAGATCTGTGACTGGGGTGAATGTTTTGCCATTGTGCAACATTCCGTCCATCAATTGTTGTTTTTGCATTTGTCACCCCGAGTGGGACGGGTATGCTCAGAGGTGAGTCCCGTGCTCTCCCTGCCACTGGAATCAAGCTATCCTGGCTGATGATGGCAGATAGCCAGACACCGGTCCTAGGATGCTTGATTCTGGTCCAGGGAAGACATGGCTTGGCAGTTCGGGCTGGACTGTTCCCATGAGGCACAGGGTAAAGACTGATTTGCATATGGCCATGTCTGAACTGGGGTGGTGTGGTGAGCAAAATAACGATGGATTAAACCCAGATTTGTGACTGGGGGTGAATGTATTGAATTGTGCAACATTCCGTCTATCAATTGATGTTTTTGCATTTGTCACCCCGAGTGGGACAGGTATGCTCAGACGTGAGTGCCATGATCTCCATGCCAGTGGAATCAAGCTATCCTAGCTGATAACAGCTGATAGCCAGAAAGCAGTCATAGGATGCTTGATTCTGGTCCAGCGAAGACATGGCTTGGCAGTTTGGGCTGGACTGTTCTCATGATGCAAATCGTAAAGACTGATTTGTATATGGCCATGTCTGAACTGGGGTGGTGTGGTGAGCAAAATAACGATGGAATAAACCCAGATCTGTGACTGGGGGTGAATGTATTGCCATTGTGCAACATTCCATCTATCAATTGTTGTTTTTGCATTTGTCACCCCGAGTGGGACAGGTATGCTCAGACGTGAGTCATGTGCTCTCCATGCCACTGGAATTAAGCTATCCTGGCTGATGACGGCTGATAGCCAGAAACCGGTTCTAGGTATGCTTGATTCTGGTCCAGGGAAGACATGGCTTGTCAGTTCCGGCTGGACTGTTCCCATGAGGCACAGAGTCAAGACTGATTTGCATATGGCCATGTCTGAACTAGGGTGGTGTGGTGAGCTGAAAATAACAATGGATTAAACCCAGATCTGTGACTGGGGGTGAATGTTTTGCCATTGTGCAACATTCCGTCCATCAATTGTTGTTTTTGCATTTGTCACCCCGAGTGCTACGGGTATGCGCAGACGTGAGTCCCGTGCTCTCCATGCCACTGGAATCAAGCTATCCTGGCTGATGATGGCTGATAGCCAGACACCGTTCCTAGGATGCTTGATTCTGGTCCAGGGAAGACATGGCTTGGCAGTTCGGGCTGGACTGTTCCCATGAGGCACAGGGTCAAGACTGATTTGCATATGGCCATGTCTGTACTGGGGTGGTGTGGTGAGCAAAATAACGATGGATTAAACCCCAATCTGTAACTGGGAGTGAGTTTTTTGCCATTGTGCAACATTCCGTCCATCAATTGTTATTTTTGCATTTGTCACCCCGAGTGGGACAGGTATGCTCAGACATGAGTCCCGTGATCTCCATGCCAGTGTAATCAAGCTATCCTAGCTGATAACAGCTGATAGCCAGAAACCAGTCCTAGGATGCTTGTTTCTGGTCCAGTGAAGACATGGCTTGGCAGTCTGGGCTGGACTGTTCCCATGAGGCACAGGGTCAAGACTGATTTGCATATGGCCATGTCTGAACTGGGGTGGTGTGGTGAGCAAAATAACGATGGATTAAACACAGATCTGTGACTGCAGGTGAATGTTTTGCCATAGTGCAACATTCCATCAATAAATTGTTGTTTTTGCATTTGTCACCCCGAGTGGGACGGGTCTGCTCAGACGTGAGTCCTGTGCTCTCCATGCCACTGGAATCAAGCCATCCTGGCTGAGGACGGCTAATAGCCAGAAACCGGTCCTAGGATGCTTGATTCTGGTCCAGCGAAGACATGGCTTGGCAGTTTGAGCTGGACTGTTCCCATGAGGCACAGGGTCAAGACTGATTTCAATATGGCCATGTCTGAACTGGGGTGGTGTGGTGAGCAAAATAACAATTGATTATACACAGATCTGTGACTGGGGTGAATGTTTTGCCATTGTGCAACATTCCGTCCATCAATTGTTGTTTTTGCATTTGTCACCCCGAGTGGGACGGGTATGCTCAGAGGTGAGTCCCGTGCTCTCCCTGCCACTGGAATCAAGCTATCCTGGCTGATGATGGCAGATAGCCAGACACCGGTCCTAGGATGCTTGATTCTGGTCCAGGGAAGACATGGCTTGGCAGTTCGGGCTGGACTGTTCCCATGAGGCACAGGGTAAAGACTGATTTGCATATGGCCATGTCTGAACTGGGGTGGTGTGGTGAGCAAAATAACGATGGATTAAACCCAGATTTGTGACTGGGGGTGAATGTATTGAATTGTGCAACATTCCGTCTATCAATTGATGTTTTTGCATTTGTCACCCCGAGTGGGACAGGTATGCTCAGACGTGAGTGCCATGATCTCCATGCCAGTGGAATCAAGCTATCCTAGCTGATAACAGCTGATAGCCAGAAAGCAGTCATAGGAGGCTTGATTCTGGTCCAGCGAAGACATGGCTTGGCAGTTTGGGCTGGACTGTTCTCATGATGCAAATCGTAAAGACTGATTTGCATATGGCCATGTCTGAACTGGGGTGGTGTGGTGAGCAAAATAACGATGGAATAAACCCAGATCTGTGACTGGGGTGAATGTATTGCCATTGTGCAACATTCCATCTATCAATTGTTGTTTTTGCATTTGTCACCCCGAGTGGGACAGGTATGCTCAGACGTGAGTCATGTGCTCTCCATGCCACTGGAATTAAGCTATCCTGGCTGATGACGGCTGATAGCCAGAAACCGGTTCTAGGTATGCTTGATTCTGGTCCAGGGAAGACATGGCTTGTCAGTTCCGGCTGGACTGTTCCCATGAGGCACAGAGTCAAGACTGATTTGCATATGGCCATGTCTGAACTAGGGTGGTGTGGTGAGCTGAAAATAACAATGGATTAAACCCAGATCTGTGACTGGGGGTGAATGTTTTGCCATTGTGCAACATTCCGTCCATCAATTGTTGTTTTTGCATTTGTCACCCCGAGTGCTACGGGTATGCGCAGACGTGAGTCCCGTGCTCTCCATGCCACTGGAATCAAGCTATCCTGGCTGATGATGGCTGATAGCCAGACACCGTTCCTAGGATGCTTGATTCTGGTCCAGGGAAGACATGGCTTGGCAGTTCGGGCTGGACTATTCCCATGAGGCACAGGGTAAAGACTGATTTGCATATGGCCATCTCTGAACTGGGGTGGTGTGGTGAGCAAAATAACGATGGATTAAACCCAGATCTGTGACTGGGGGTGAATGTATTGCCATTGTGCAACATTCCGTCTATCAATTGTTGTTTTTGCATTTGTCACCCCGAGTGGGACGGGTATGCTCAGACGTGAGTCCTGTGCTCTCCATGCCACTGGAATCAAGCTATCCTGGCTGATGACGGCTGATAGCCAAAAACCGGTCCTAGGATGCTTGATTCTGGTCCAGGGAAGACTAGGCTTGGCAGTTTTGGCTGGACTGTTCACATGATGCAAAGGGTAAAGACTGATTTGCATATGGCCATGTCTGAACTGGGGTGGTGTGGTGAGCAAAGTAACGATGGATTAAACCCAGATCTGTGACTGGGGGTAAATGTATTGCCATTGTGCAACATTCCGTCTATCAATTGTTGATTTTGCATTTGTCACCCCGAGTGGGACGGGTATGCTCAGACGTGAGTCCTGTGCTCTCCATGCCACTGGAATCAAGCTATCCTGGCTGATGACGGCTGATAGCCAGAAACCGGTCCTAGGATGCTTGATTCCGGTCCAGGTATAACATGGCTTGGCAGTTCGGGCTGGACTGTTTCCATGAGGCAGATGGTCAAGAATGATTTGCATATGGCCATGTCTGAACTGGGGTGGTGTGGTGAGCAAAATTATGATGGATTAAACTCAGATCTGTGACTGGGGGTGAATGTTTTGCCATTGTGCATCATTCCGTCCATCAATTGCTGTTTTTGCATTTGTCACCCCGAGTGGGACGGGTATGCTCAGACGTGAGTCCTGTGCTCTCCATGTCACTGCAATCAAGCTATCCTGGCTGATGACGGCTGAAAGCCAGAAACAGGTCCTAGAATGCTATATTCCGGTCCAGGGAAGACATGGCTTGGCAGTTCGGGCTGGACTGTTCCCATGAGGCACAGGGTCAAGACTGATTTGCATATGGCCATGTCTGTACTGGGGTGGTGTGGTGAGCAAAATAACGATGGATTAAACCCCAATCTGTCACTGGGAGTGAGTTTTTTGCCATTGTGCAACATTCCGTCCATCAATTGTTGTTTTCGCATTTGTCACCCCGAGTGGGACAGGTATGCTCAGACATGAGTCCCGTAATCTCCATGCCAGTGTAATCAAGCTATCCTAGCTGATAACAGCTGATAGCCAGAAACCAGTCCTAGGATGCTTGATTCTGGTCCAGTGAAGACATGGCTTGGCAGTCTGGGCTGGACTGTTCCCATGAGGCACAGGGTCAAGACTGATTTGCATATGGCCATGTCTGAACTGGGGTGGTGTGGTGAGCAAAATAACGATGGATTAAACACAGATCTGTGACTGCGGGTGAATGTTTTGCCATTGTGCAACATTCCATCCATCAATTGTTGTTTTTGCATTTGTCACCCCGAGTGGGACAGGTATGCTCAGACGTGAGTCCCGTGCTCTCCATGCCACTGGAATCAAGCTATCCTGGCTGATGATGGCTGATAGCCAGAAACTGGTCCTCGGATGCTTGATTCTGGTCCAGGGAGGACATGGTTTGGCATTTCGGGCTGGACTGTTCCCATGAGGCACAGAGTCAAGACTGATTTGCATATGGCCATGTCTGAACTGGGGTGGTGTGGTGAGCAGAATAACGATGGAATAAACCCAGATCTTTGACTTGGGGTGAATGTATTGCCATTGTGCAACATTCCGTCTATCAATTGTTGTTTTTGCATTTGTAACCCCGAGTGGGACGGGTATGCTCAGACGTGAATCCTGTGCTTTCCATGCCACTGGAATCAAGCTATCGGGCTGATGACGGCTGATAGCCAGAAACTGGTCCTAGGATGCTTGATTCCGGTCAAGGTCAGACATGGCTTGGCAGTTTGGGCTGGACTGTTCTCATGATGCAAAGGGTAAAGACTGATTTGCATATGGCCATGGCTGATCTGGGGTGGTGTGGTGAGCAGAATAACGATGGATTAAACCCAGATCTGTGACTATGGGTGAATGTATTGCCATTGTGTAACATTCCGTCTATCAATTGTTGTTTTTGCATTTGTTACCCTGAGGGGGACGGGTATGCTCAGGTGTGAGTCCGTGCTCTCCATGCCACTGGAATTAAGCTATCCTGGCTGATGACGGCTGATAGCCAGAAACCGGTCTTAAGGATGCTTGGTTCCGGTCCAGGGAAGACATGGCTTGGCAGTTCGGGCTAGACTGTTCCTATGAGGCATAGGGTCAAGACTGATTTGCATATGGCCATGTCTGAACTAGGGTGGTGTGGTGAGCTAAATAACGATGGATTAAACCCAGATCTGTGACTGGGGGTGAATGTTTTGCCATTGTGCAACATTCCGTCCATCAATTGTTGTTTTTGCATTTGTCACCCCGAGTGGGACGGGTATGCTCAGACGTGAGTCCCGTGCTCTCCCTGCCACTGGAGTCAAGCTATCCTGGCTGATGATGGCAGATAGCCAGACACCGGTCCTAGGATGCTTGATTCTGGTCCAGGGAAGACATGGCTTGGCAGTTCGGGCTGGACTGTTCCCATGAGGCACAGGGTAAAGACTGATTTGCATATGGCCATGTCTGAACTGGGGTGGTGTGGTGAGCAAAATAACGATGGATTAAACCCAGATCTGTGACTGGGGGTGAATGTATTGCCATCGTGCAACATTCCGTCTATCAATTGATGTTTTTGCATTTGTCACCGCGAGTGGGACAGGTATGCTCAGATGTGAATGCCATGATCTCCATGCCAGTGGAATCAAGCTATCCTAGCTGATAACAGCTGATAGCCAGAAAGCACTCATAGGATGCTTGATTCTGGTCCAGCGAAGACATGGCTTTGCAGTTCGGGTTGGACTGTTCCCATGAGGCACAGGGTCAAGACTGATTTGCATATGGCCATGTCTGAACTGGGGTGGTGTGGTTAGCAAAATAACGATGGATTAAACACAGATCTGTGACTGCGGGTGAATGTTTTGCCATTGTGCAACATTCCATCCATCAATTGTTGTTTTTGCATTTGTCACCCCGAGTGGGACAGGTATGCTCAGACGTGAGTCCTGTGCTCTCCATGCCACTGGAATCAAGCTATCCTGGCTGATGATGGCTGATAGCCAGAAACTGGTCCTCGGATGCTTGATTCTGGTCCAGGGAGGACATGGTTTGGCATTTCGGGCTGGACTGTTCCCATGAGGCACAGAGTCAAGACTGATTTGCATATGGCCATGTCTGAACTGGGGTGGTGTGGTGAGCAGAATAACGATGGAATAAACTAACCGTGGGCGGCCAGCTACGCTCCGTCTGCGGAGTGTGCGTAGTTCCGCCTACTCCGCATTTTGCGGAGCTGGCGGAGCCAGGCGGCACTACGCACGCTCCGCAGACGGAGCGTAGCTGGCCGCCACCCGCCTCACTCCCGCCCTCCCTGAATACTTTAAAATAAAAGAACGCAATAATTTTAAAAGCACTTACCTTGCCGCCGCTGGCCGCCGCGTTCCCCGGGGCTCCTTCTCTTCCGTCTTCCGTATTTTGCAGTAATGCGCATGCGCGGACGGCCGCGCATGCGCATTTTCACGAGAAAATGCGCATGCGCGGCCGCCCGCGCATGCGCATTACTGCAAAATACGGAAGACGGAAGAGAAGGAGCCCCGGGGAACGCGGCGGCCAGCGGCGGCAAGGTAAGTGCTTTTAAAATTATTGCGTTCTTTTATTTTAAAGTATTCAGGGAGGGCGGGAGGGAGGCGGGTTTCGGGGCTGCCGGCCAGTAGTTTTGCGGAGTGGGGCTACGCGGAGTGCGGAGGTGGGCGTAGTTTCTCGCCCACTTCGCGTAGCTCCGCGAAGCCCCACTCTGCGAACTCCGCCCAGGCCTAGAATAAACCCAGATCTTTGACTTGGGGTGAATGTATTGCCGTTGTGCAACATTCCGTCTATCAATTGTTGTTTTTGCATTTGTAACCCCGAGTGGGACGGGTATGCTCAGACGTGAATCCCGTGCTTTCCATGCCACTGGAATCAAGCTATCGGGCTGATGACGGCTGATAGCCAGAAACTGGTCCTAGGATGCTTGATTCCGGTCAAGGTCAGACATGGCTTGGCAGTTTGGGCTGGACTGTTCTCATGATGCAAAGGGTAAAGACTGATTTGCATATGGCCATGGCTGATCTGGGGTGGTGTGGTGAGCAGAATAACGATGGATTAAACCCAGATCTGTGACGATGGGTGAATGTATTGCCATTGTGTAACATTCCGTCTATCAATTGTTGTTTTTGCATTTGTTACCCTGAGGGGGACGGGTATGCTCAGGTGTGAGTCCAGTGCTCTCCATGCCACTGGAATTAAGCTATCCTGGCTGATGACGGCTGATAGCCAGAAACCGGTCTTAAGGATGCTTGGTTTCGGTCCAGGGAAGACATGGCTTGGCAGTTCGGGCTAGACTGTTCCTATGAGGCATAGGGTCAAGACTGATTTGCATATGGCCATGTCTGAACTAGGGTGGTGTGGTGAGCTAAATAACGATGGATTAAACCCAGATCTGTGACTGGGGGTGAATGTTTTGCCATTGTGCAACATTCCGTCCATCAATTGTTGTTTTTGCATTTGTCACCCCGAGTGGGACGGGTATGCTCAGACGTGAGTCCCGTGCTCTCCCTGCCACTGGAGTCAAGCTATCCTGGCTGATGATGGCAGATAGCCAGACACCGGTCCTAGGATGCTTGATTCTGGTCCAGGGAAGACATGGCTTGGCAGTTCGGGCTGGACTGTTCCCATGAGGCACAGGGTAAAGACTGATTTGCATATGGCCATGTCTGAACTGGGGTGGTGTGGTGAGCAAAATAACGATGGATTAAACCCAGATCTGTGACTGGGGGTGAATGTATTGCCATTGTGCAACATTCCGTCTATCAATTGATGTTTTTGCATTTGTCACCGCGAGTGGGACAGGTATGCTCAGACGTGAGTGCCATGATCTCCATGCCAGTGGAATCAAGCTATCCTAGCTGATAACAGCTGATAGCCAGAAAGCACTCATAGGATGCTTGATTCTGGTCCAGCGAAGACATGGCTTTGCAGTTCGGGTTGGACTGTTCCCATGAGGCACAGGGTCAAGACTGATTTGCATATGGCCATGTCTGAACTGGGGTGGTGTGGTTAGCAAAATAACGATGGATTAAACACAGATCTGTGACTGCGGGTGAATGTTTTGCCATTGCGCAACATTCCGTCCATCAATTGTTGTTTTTGCATTTTATCACCCATAGTGGGACAGGTATGCTCAGACGAGAGTCCCGTGCTCTCCATGCCACTGGAATCAAGCTATCCTGGCTGAAGATGGCTGATAGCCAGAAACCGGTCCTAGGATGCTTGATTCTGGTCCAGGCAGGACATGGTTTGGCAGTTTGGGCTGGACTGTTCTCATGATGCAAAGGATAAAGACTGATTTGCATATGGCCATGTCTGAACTGGGGTGGTGTGGTGAGCATAATAACGATGGAATACACCCAGATCTGTGACTGGGGGTGAATGTATTGCCATTGTGCAACATTCCATCTATCAATTGTTGTTTTTGCATTTGTTACCCCGAGAGGGACGGGTATGCTCAGACGTGAGTCATGTGCTCTCCATGCCACTGGAATCAAGCTATCCTGGCTGATGATGGCTGATAGCCAGACACCGTTCCTAGGATGCTTGATTCTGGTCCAGGGAAGACATGGCTTGGCAGTTCGGGCGGGACTGTTCCCATGAGGCACAGGGTAAAGACTGATTTGCATATGGCCATCTCTGAACTGGGGTGGTGTGGTGAGCAAAATAACGATGGATGAAACCCAGATCTGTGACTGGGGGTGAATGTATTGCCATTGTGCAACATTCCGTCTATCAATTGTTGTTTTTGCATTTGTCACCCTGAGTGGGATGGGTATGCTCAGACGTGAGTCCTGTGCTCTCCATGCCACTGGAATCAAGCTATCCCGGCTGATGATGGCTGATAGCCAGAAACCGGTCCTAGGATGCTTGATTCTGGTCCAGGGAAGACATGGCTTGGCAGTTCGGGCTGGACTGTTCCCATGAGGCACAGGGTAAAGACTGATCCGCATATGGCCATGTCTGAACTGGGGTGGTGTGGTTAGCAAAATAACGATGGATTAAACCCAGATCTGTGACTGGGGGTGTATGTTTTGCCATTGTGCAACATTCCGTCCATCAATTGTTGTTTTTGTATTTGTCACCCCGAGTGGGACAGGTATGCTCAGACGTGAGTCCCGTGCTCTCCATGCCACTGGAATCAAGCTATCCTGGCTGATGATGGCTGATAGCCAGAAACTGGTCCTCGGATGCTTGATTCTGGTCCAGGGAGGACATGGTTTGGCATTTCGGGCTGGACTGTTCTCATGATGCAAAGTGTAAAGACTGATTTGCATATGGCCATGGCTGATCTGGGGTGGTGTGGTGAGCAGAATAACGATGGATTAAACCCAGATCTGTGACTATGGGTGAATGTATTGCCATTGTGTAACATTCCATCTATCAATTGTTGTTTTTGCATTTGTCACCCCGAGTGGGACGGGTATGCTCAGACGTGAGTCCCGTGCTCTCCCTGCCACTGGAGTCAAGCTATCCTGGCTGATGATGGCAGATAGCCAGACACCGGTCCTAGGATGCTTGATTCTGGTCCAGGGAAGACATGGCTTGGCAGTTCGGGCTGGACTGTTCCCATGAGGCACAGGGTAAAGACTGATTTGCATATGGCCATGTCTGAACTGGGGTGGTGTGGTGAGCAAAATAACGATGGATTAAACCCAGATCTGTGACTTGGGGTGAATGTATTGCCATCGTGCAACATTCCGTCTATCAATTGATGTTTTTGCATTTGTCACCGCGAGTGGGACAGGTATGCTCAGACGTGAATGCCATGATCTCCATGCCAGTGGAATCAAGCTATCCTAGCTGATAACATAGCCAGAAAGCACTCATAGGATGCTTGATTCTGGTCCAGCGAAGACATGGCTTTGCAGTTCGGGTTGGACTGTTCCCATGAGGCACAGGGTCAAGACTGATTTGCATATGGCCATGTCTGAACTGGGGTGGTGTGGTTAGCAAAATAACGATGGATTAAACACAGATCTGTGACTGCGGGTGAATGTTTTGCCATTGTGCAACATTCCATCCATCAATTGTTGTTTTTGCATTTGTCACCCCGAGTGGGACAGGTATGCTCAGACGTGAGTCCCGTGCTCTCCATGCCACTGGAATCAAGCTATCCTGGCTGATGATGGCTGATAGCCAGAAACTGGTCCTCGGATGCTTGATTCTGGTCCAGGGAGGACATGGTTTGGCATTTCGGGCTGGACTGTTCCCATGAGGCACAGAGTCAAGACTGATTTGCATATGGCCATGTCTGAACTGGGGTGGTGTGGTGAGCAGAATAACGATGGAATAAACCCAGATCTTTGACTTGGGGTGAATGTATTGCCATTGTGCAACATTCCGTCTATCAATTGTTGTTTTTGCATTTGTAACCCCGAGTGGGACGGGTATGCTCAGACGTGAATCCCGTGCTTTCCATGCCACTGGAATCAAGCTATCGGGCTGATGACGGCTGATAGCCAGAAACTGGTCCTAGGATGCTTGATTCCGGTCAAGGTCAGACATGGCTTGGCAGTTTGGGCTGGACTGTTCTCATGATGCAAAGGGTAAAGACTGATTTGCATATGGCCATGGCTGATCTGGGGTGGTGTGGTGAGCAGAATAACGATGGATTAAACCCAGATCTGTGACTATGGGTGAATGTATTGCCATTGTGTAACATTCCGTCTATCAATTGTTGTTTTTGCATTTGTTACCCTGAGGGGGACGGGTATGCTCAGGTGTGAGTCCAGTGCTCTCCATGCCACTGGAATTAAGCTATCCTGGCTGATGACGGCTGATAGCCAGAAACCGGTCTTAAGGATGCTTGGTTCCGGTCCAGGGAAGACATGGTTTGGCATTTCAGGCTGGACTGTTCCCATGAGGCACAGAGTCAAGACTGATTTGCATATGGCCATGTCTGAACTAGGGTGGTGTGGTGAGCTAAATAACGATGGATTAAACCCAGATCTGTGACTGGGGGTGAATGTTTTGCCATTGTGCAACATTCTGTCCATCAATTGTTGTTTTTGCATTTGTCACCCCGAGTGGGACGGGTATGCTCAGACGTGAGTCCCGTGCTCTCCCTGCCACTGGAGTCAAGCTATCCTGGCTGATGATGGCAGATAGCCAGACACCGGTCCTAGGATGCTTGATTCTGGTCCAGGGAAGACATGGCTTGGCAGTTCGGGCTGGACTGTTCCCATGAGGCACAGGGTCAAGACTGATTTGCATATGGCCATGTCTGAACTGGGGTGGTGTGGTTAGCAAAATAACGATGGATTAAACACAGATCTGTGACTGCGGGTGAATGTTTTGCCATTGCGCAACATTCCGTCCATCAATTGTTGTTTTTGCATTTTATCACCCCGAGTGGGACAGGTATGCTCAGACGAGAGTCCCGTGCTCTCCATGCCACTGGAATCAAGCTATCCTGGCTGAAGATGGCTGATAGCCAGAAACCGGTCCTAGGATGCTTGATTCTGGTCCAGGCAGGACATGGTTTGGCAGTTTGGGCTGGACTGTTCTCATGATGCAAAGGATAAAGACTGATTTGCATATGGCCATGTCTGAACTGGGGTGGTGTGGTGAGCATAATAACGATGGAATACACCCAGATCTGTGACTGGGGGTGAATGTATTGCCATTGTGCAACATTCCATCTATCAATTGTTGTTTTTGCATTTGTTACCCCGAGAGGGACGGGTATGCTCAGACGTGAGTCATGTGCTCTCCATGCCACTGGAATCAAGCTATCCTGGCTGATGATGGCTGATAGCCAGACACCGTTCCTAGGATGCTTGATTCTGGTCCAGGGAAGACATGGCTTGGCAGTTCGGGCTGGACTGTTCCCATGAGGCACAGAGTCAAGACTGATTTGCATATGGCCTTGTCTGAACTGGGGTGGTGTGGTGAGCAGAATCACAATGGATTAAACCCAGATCTATGACTGGGGGTGAATGTATTGCCATTATGCAATATTCCGTCTATCAATTGTTGTTTTTGCATTTGTCACCCCGAGTGGGACAGGTATGCTCAGATGTGAGTCCCGTGCTCTCCATGACACTGGAATCAAGCTATCCTGGCTGATGATGGCTGATAGCCAGAAACTGGTCCTAGGATGCTTGATTCTGGTACAGGGAGGACATGGTTTGGCAGTTCGGGCTGGACTGTTCCCATGAGGCACAGAGTCAAGACTGATTTGTATATGGCCTTGTCTGAACTGGGGTGGTGTGGTGAGCAGAATGACGATGGATTAAACCCAGATCTGTGACTGGGGGTGAATGTATTGCCATTGTGCAACATTCCGTCTATCAATTGTTGTTTTTGTATTTGTCACCCCGAGTGGTACGGGTATGCTCAGACGTGAGTCCTGTGCTCTCCATGCCACTGGAATCAAGCTATCGGGCTGATGATGGCTGATAGCCAGAAACTGGTCCTTGGATGCTTGATTCCGGTCCATGTAAGACATGGCTTGGCAGTTTGGGCTGGACTGTTCCCATGATGCAAAGGGTAAAGACTGATTTGCAGATGGCCATGTCTGAACTGGGGTGGTGTGGTGAGCAAAGTAACAATGGATTAAACCCAGATCTGTGACTGGGGGTGAATGTATTGCCATTGTGCAACATTCCGTCTATCAATTGTTGTTTTTGCATTTGTCACCCCGAGTGGGACGGGTGTGCTCAGACATGAGTCATGTGCTCTCCATGCCACTGGAATCAAGCTATCCTGGCTGATGACGGCTGATAGCCAGAAACCAGTCCTAGGATGCTTGATTCCGGTCCAGGTATAACATGGCTTGGCAGTTCGGGCTGGACTGTTTCCATGAGGCAGAGGGTCAAGACTGATTTGCATATGGCCATGTCTGTACTGGGGTGGTGTGGTGAGCAAAATAACGATGGATTAAACCCCAATCTGTGACTGGGAGTGAGTTTTTTGCCATTGTGCAACATTCCATCCATCAATTGTTGTTTTTGCATTTGCCACCCCGAGTGGGACAGGTATGCTCAGACGTGAGTCCCGTGATCTCCATGCCAGTGTAATCAAGCTATCCTAGCTGATAACAGCTGATAGCCAGAAACCAGTCCTAGGATGCTTTTATTTCTGGTCCAGTGAAGACATGGCTTGTCAGTTTGGGCTGGACTTTTCCCATGAGGCACAGAGTCAAGACTGATTTGCATATGGCCATGTCTGAACTAGGGTGGTGTGGTGAGCTAAATAACGATGGATTAAACCCAGATCCGTGACTGGTGGTGAATGTTTTGCCATTGTGCAACATTCCGTCCATCAATTGTTGTTTTTGCATTTGTCACCCCGAGTGGGACGGGTATGCTCAGACGTGAGTCCCGTGCTCTCCATGCCACTGGAATCAAGTTATCCTGGCTGATGATGGCTGATAGCCAGACACCGGTCCTAGGATGCTTGATTCTGGTCCAGGGAAGTCATGGCTTGGCAGTTCGGGCTGGACTGTTCCCATGAGGCACAGGGTAAAGACTGATCTGCATATGGCCATTTCTGAACTGGGGTGGTGTGGTGGGCAAAATAACAATGGATTAAACCAAGATCTGTGACTGGGGGTGAATGTTTTGCCATTGTGCAACATTCCGTCCATCAATTGTTGTTTTTGCATTTGTCACCCCGAGGGGGACAGGTATGCTCAGGTGTGAGTCCCTTGCTCTCCATGCCACTGGAATCAAGTTATCCTGGCTGATGACGGCTGACAGCCAGAAACCGGTCTTAAGGATGCTTGATTCTGGTCCAGGGAAGACATGGCTTGGCAGTTCGGGCTGGACTGTTCCCATGAGGCACAGGGTAAAGACTGATTTGCATATGGCCATCTCTGAACTGGGGTGGTGTGGTGAGCAAAATAACGATGGATTAAACCCAGATCTGTGACTGGGGGTGAATGTATTGCCATTGTGCAACATTCCGTCTATCAATTGTTGTTTTTGCATTTGTCACCCCAAGTGGGATGGGTATGCTCAGACGTGAGTCCTGTGCTCTCCATGCCACTGGAATCAAGCTATTCCGGCTGATGATGGCTGATAGCCAGAAACCGGTCCTAGGATGCTTGATTCTGGTCCAGGGAAGACTAGGCTTGGCAGTTTTGGCTGGACTGTTCCCATGATGCAAAGGGTAAAGACTGATTTGCATATGGCCATGTCTGAACTGGGGTGGTGTGGTGAGCAAAGTAACGATGGATTAAACCCAGATCTGTGAGTGGGGGTGAATGTATTGCCATTGTGCAACATTCCGTCTATCAATTGTTGTTTTTGCATTTGTCACCCCGAGTGGGACGGGTATGCTCAGACGTGAGTCCTGTGCTCTCCATGCCACTGGAATCAAGCTATCCTGGCTGATGACGGCTGATAGCCAGAAACCGGTCCTAGGATGCTTGATTCCGGTCCAGGTATAACATGGCTTGGCAGTTCGGGCTGGACTGTTTCCATGAGGCAGATGGTCAAGAATGATTTGCATATGGCCATGTCTGAACTGGGGTGGTGTGGTGAGCAAAATTATGATGGATTAAACTCAGATCTGTGACTGGGGGTGAATGTTTTGCCATTGTGCATCATTCCGTCCATCAATTGCTGTTTTTGCATTTGTCACCCCGAGTGGGACGGGTATGCTCAGACGTGAGTCCTGTGCTCTCCATGTCACTGCAATCAAGCTATCCTGGCTGATGACCGCTGAAAGCCAGAAACAGGTCCTAGAATGCTATATTCCGGTCCAGGGAAGACATGGCTTGGCAGTTCGGGCTGGACTGTTCCCATGAGGCACAGGGTCAAGACTGATTTGCATATGGCCATGTCTGTACTGGGGTGGTGTGGTGAGCAAAATAACGATGGATTAAACCCCAATCTGTGACTGGGAGTGAGTTTTTTGCCATTGTGCAACATTCCATCCATCAATTGTTGTTTTTGCATTTGTCACCCCGAGTGGGACAGGTATGCTCAGACGTGAGTCCCGTGATCTCCATGCCAGTGTAATCAAGCTATCCTAGCTGATAACAGCTGATAGCCAGAAACCAGTCCTAGGATGCTTTTATTTCTGGTCCAGTGAAGACATGGCTTGGCAGTTCGGGCTGGACTGTTCCCATGAGGCAAAGGGTCAAGACTGATTTGCATATGGCCATGTCTGAACAGGGGTGGTGTGGTGAACAAAATAACGATGGATTAAACACAGATCTGTGACTGCGGGTGAATGTTTTGCCATTGTGCAACATTCCATCCATCAATTGTTGATTTTGCATTTGTCACCCCGAGTGGGACAGGTATGCTCAGACGTGAGTCCCGTGCTCTCCATGCCACTGGAATCAAGCTATCCTGGCTGATGATGGCTGATAGCCAGAAACTGGTCCTCGGATGCTTGATTCTGGTCCAGGGAGGACATGTTTTGGCAGTTCGGGCTGGACTGTTCCCATGAGGCACAGAGTCAAGACTGAGTTGCATATGGCCATGTCTGAACTGGGGTGGTGTGGTGAGCAGAATAACGATGGATTAAACCCAGATCTGTGACTTGGGGTGAATGTATTGCCATTGTGCAACATTCCGTCTATCAATTGCTATTTTTGCATTTGTAACCCCGAGTGGGACGGGTATGCTCAGACTTGAATCCCGTGCTTTCCATGTCATTGGAATCAAGCTATCGGGCTGATGACGGCTGATAGCCAGAAACTGGTCCTAGGATGCTTGATTCCGGTCAAGGTCAGACATGGCTTGGCAGTTTGGGCTGGACTGTTCTCATGATGCAAAGGGTAAAGACTGATTTGCATATATCCATGGCTGAACTGGGGTGGTGTGGTGAGCAGAATAACGATGGATTAAACCCAGATCTGTGACTGGGGGTGAATGTATTGCCATTGTGTAACATTCCGTCTATCAATTGTTGTTTTTGCATTTGTCACCCCGAGTGGGATGGGTATGCTCAGACGTGAGTCCTGTGCTCTCCATGCCACTGGAATTAAGCTATCCTGGCTGATGACGGCTGATAGCTAGAAACCGGTCCTAGGATGCTTGATTCTGGTCCAGGGAAGACATGGCTTGTCAGTTTGGGCTGGACTGTTCCCATGAGGCACAGAGTCAAGACTGATTTGCATATGGCCATGTCTGAACTAGGGTGGTGTGGTGAGCTAAATAACGATGGATTAAACCCAGATCCGTGACTGGTGGTGAATGTTTTGCCATTGTGCAACATTCCGTCCATCAATTGTTGTTTTTGCATTTGTCACCCCGAGTGGGACGGGTATGCTCAGACGTGAGTCCCGTGCTCTCCATGCCACTGGAATTAAGCTATCCCAGCTGATGACGGCTGATAGCCAGAAACCCGTCCTAGGATGCAGGATTCTGGTCCAGGGAAGAAATGGCTTTGCAGTTTTGGCTGGACTGTTCCCATGAGGCACAGGGTAAAGACTGATCTGCATATGGCCATTTCTGAACTGGGGTGGTGTGGTGGGCAAAATAACGATGGATTAAACCCAGATCTGTGACTTGGGGTGAATGCATTGCCATTGTGCAACATTCTGTATATCAATTGTTGTTTTTGCATTTGTAACCCCGAGTGGGACGGGTATGCTCAGACGTGAATCCTGTGCTTTCCATGCCACTGGAATCAAGCTATCGGGCTGATGACGGCTGATAGCCAGAAACTGGTCCTAGGATGCTTGATTCCGGTCAAGGTCAGACATGGCTTGGCAGTTTGGGCTGGACTGTTCTCATGATTCAAAGTGTAAAGACTGATTTGCATATGGCCATGGCTGATCTGGGGTGGTGTGGTGAGCAGAATAACGATGGATTAAACCCAGATCTGTGACTATGGGTGAATGTATTGTCATTGTGTAACATTCCGTCTATCAATTGTTGTTTTTGCATTTGTCACCCCGAGGGGGACGGGTATGCTCAGGTGTGAGTCCCATGCTCTCCATGCCACTGGAATTAAGCTATCCTGGCTGATGACGGCTGATAGCCAGAAACCAGTCTTAAGGATGCTTGGTTCCGGTCCAGGGAAGACATGGCTTGGCAGTTCGGGCTAGACTGTTCCTATGAGGCATAGGGTCAAGACTGATTTGCATATGGCCATGTCTGAACTAGGGTGGTGTGGTGAGCTAAATAACGATGGATTAAACCCAGATCTGTGACTGGTGGTGAATGTTTTGCCATTGTGCAACATTCCGTCCATCAATTGTTGATTTTGCATTTGTCACCCCGAGTGGGACGGGTATGCTCAGACGTGAGTCCCGTGCTCTCCCTGCCACTGGAGTCAAGCTATCCTGGCTGATGATGGCAGATAGCCAGACACCGGTCCTAGGATGCTTGATTCTGGTCCAGGGAAGACATGGCTTGGCTGTTCGGGCTGGACTGTTCCCATGAGGCACAGGGTAAAGACTGATTTGCATATGGCCATGTCTGAACTGAGGTGGTGTGGTGAGCAAAATAACGATGGATTAAACCCAGATCTGTGACTGGGGGTGAATGTATTGCCTTCGTGCAACATTCCGTCTTTCAATTGATGTTTTTGCATTTGTCACCCCGGGTGGGACAGGTATGCTCAGACGTGAGTGCCATGATCTCCATGCCAGTGGAATCAAGCTATCCTAGCTGATAACAGCTGATAGCCAGAAAGCAGTCATAGGATGCTTGATTCTGGTCCAGCGAAGACATGGCTTTGCAGTTCGGGTTGGACTGTTCCCATGAGGCACAGGGTCAAGACTGATTTGCATATGGCCATGTCTGAACTGGGGTGGTGTGGTGAGCAAAATAACGATGGATTAAACACATATCTGTGACTGCGGGTGAATGTTTTGCCATTGTGCAACATTCCGTCCATCAATTGTTGTTTTTGCATTTTATCACCCCGAGTGGGACAGGTATGCTCAGACGTGAGTCCCGTGCTCTCCATGCCACTGGAATCAAGCTATCCTGGCTGATGATGGCTGATAGCCAGAAACTGGTCCTAGGATGCTTGATTCTGGTACAGGGAGGACATGGTTTGGCAGTTCGGGCTGGACTGTTCCCATGAGGCACAGAGTCAAGACTGATTTGTATATGGCCTTGTCTGAACTGGGGTGGTGTGGTGAGCAGAATGACGATGGATTAAACCCAGATCTGTGACTGGGGGTGAATGTATTGCCATTGTGCAACATTCCGTCTATCAATTGTTGTTTTTGTATTTGTCACCCCGAGTGGTACGGGTATGCTCAGACGTGAGTCCTGTGCTCTCCATGCCACTGGAATCAAGCTATTGGGCTGATTATGGCTGATAGCCAGAAACTGGTCCTTGGATGCTTGATTCCGGTCCATGTAAGACATGGCTTGGCAGTTTGGGCTGGACTGTTCCCATGATGCAAAGGGTAAAGACTGATTTGCAGATGGCCATGTCTGAACTGGGGTGGTGTGGTGAGCAAAGTAACAATGGATTAAACCCAGATCTGTGACTGGGGGTGAATGTATTGCCATTGTGCAACATTCCGTCTATCAATTGTTGTTTTTGCATTTGTCACCCCGAGTGGGACGGGTGTGCTCAGACATGAGTCATGTGCTCTCCATGCCACTGGAATCAAGCTATCCTGGCTGATGACGGCTGATAGCCAGAAACCAGTCCTAGGATGCTTGATTCCGGTCCAGGTATAACATGGCTTGGCAGTTTGGGCTGGACTGTTTCCATGAGGCAGAGGGTCATGACTGATTTGCATATGGCCATGTCTGTACTGGGGTGGTCTGGTGAGCAAAATAACGATGGATTAAACCCCAATCTGTGACTGGGAGTGAGTTTTTTGCCATTGTGCAACATTCCATCCATCAATTGTTGTTTTTGCATTTGCCACCCCGAGTGGGACAGGTATGCTCAGACGTGAGTCCCGTGATCTCCATGCCAGTGTAATCAAGCTATCCTAGCTGATAACAGCTGATAGCCAGAAACCAGTCCTAGGATGCTTTTATTTCTGGTCCAGTGAAGACATGGCTTGTCAGTTTGGGCTGGACTGTTCCCATGAGGCACAGAGTCAAGACTGATTTGCATATGGCCATGTCTGAACTAGGGTGGTGTGGTGAGCTAAATAACGATGGATTAAACCCAGATCCGTGACTGGTGGTGAATGTTTTGCCATTGTGCAACATTCCGTCCATCAATTGTTGTTTTTGCATTTGTCACCCCGAGTGGGACGGGTATGCTCAGACGTGAGTCCCGTGCTCTCCATGCCACTGGAATCAAGTTATCCTGGCTGATGATGGCTGATAGCCAGACACCGGTCCTAGGATGCTTGATTCTGGTCCAGGGAAGTCATGGCTTGGCAGTTCGGGCTGGACTGTTCCCATGAGGCACAGGGTAAAGACTGATTTGCATATGGCCATGTCTGAACTGGGGTGGTGTGGTGAGCAAAATAACAATGGATTAAACACAAATCTGTGACTGGGGGTGAATGTATTGCCATTGTGCAACATTACGTCTATCAATTGATGTTTTTGCATTTGTCACCCGGAGTGGGATGGGTATGCTCACACGTGAGTCCTGTGCTCTCCATGCCACTGGAATCAAGCTATCCCAGCTGATGACGGCTGATTGCCAGAAACCCGTAATAGGATGCATGATTCTGGTCCAGGGAAGAAATGGCTTTGCAGTTTTGGCTGGGCTGTTCCCATGAGGCACAGGGTAAAGACTGATCTGCATATGGCCATGTCTGAACTGGGGTGGTGCGGTGAGCAAAATAACGATGGATTAAACCCAGATCTGTGACTGGGGGTGAATGTTTTGCCATTGTGCAACATTCCATCTATCAATTGTTGTTTTTGCATTTGTCACCCCGAGTGGGACGGGTCTGCTCAGACGTGAGTCCTGTGCTCTCCATGCCACTGGAATCAAGCCATCCTGGCTGAGGACGGCTAATAGCCAGAAACTGGTCCTAGGATGCTTGATTCTGGTCCAGCGAAGACATGGCTTGGTAGTTTGGGCTGGACTGTTCCCATGAGGCACAGGGTCAAGACTGATTTGCATGTCTGAACTGGGGTGGTGTGGTGAGCAAAAAAACGATGGATTATACACAGATCTGTGACTGGGGGTGAATGTTTTGCCATTGTGCAACATTCTGTCCATAAATTGTTATTTTTGCATTTGTCACCCCGAGTGGGACAGGTATGCTCAGACGTGAGTCCTGTGCTCTCCATGCCTTTGAAATCAAGCTATCCTGACTGATGATGGCTGATAGCCAGAAACCGGTCCTAGGATGCTTGATTCTGGTCCAGGGAAGACATGGCTTGGCTGTTCGGGCTGGACTGTTCCCATGAGGCACAGGGTAAAGACTGATTTGCATATGGCCATGTCTGAACTGAGGTGGTGTGGTGAGCAAAATAACGATGGATTAAACCCAGATCTGTGACTGGGGGTGAATGTATTGCCTTCGTGCAACATTCCGTCTTTCAATTGATGTTTTTGCATTTGTCACCCCGGGTGGGACAGGTATGCTCAGACGTGAGTGCCATGATCTCCATGCCAGTGGAATCAAGCTATCCTAGCTGATAACAGCTGATAGCCAGAAAGCAGTCATAGGATGCTTGATTCTGGTCCAGCGAAGACATGGCTTTGCATTTCGGGTTGGACTGTTCCCATGAGGCACAGGGTCAAGACTGATTTGCATATGGCCATGTCTGAACTGGGGTGGTGTGGTGAGCAAAATAACGATGGATTAAACACATATCTGTGACTGCGGGTGAATGTTTTGCCATTGTGCAACATTCCGTCCATCAATTGTTGTTTTTGCATTTTATCACCCCGAGTGGGACAGGTATGCTCAGACGTGAGTCCCGTGCTCTCCATGCCACTGGAATCAAGCTATCCTGGCTGATGATGGCTGATAGCCAGAAACTGGTCCTAGGATGCTTGATTCTGGTACAGGGAGGACATGGTTTGGCAGTTCGGGCTGGACTGTTCCCATGAGGCACAGAGTCAAGACTGATTTGTATATGGCCTTGTCTGAACTGGGGTGGTGTGGTGAGCAGAATGACGATGGATTAAACCCAGATCTGTGACTGGGGGTGAATGTATTGCCATTGTGCAACATTCCGTCTATCAATTGTTGTTTTTGTATTTGTCACCCCGAGTGGTACGGGTATGCTCAGACGTGAGTCCTGTGCTCTCCATGCCACTGGAATCAAGCTATTGGGCTGATTATGGCTGATAGCCAGAAACTGGTCCTTGGATGCTTGATTCCGGTCCATGTAAGACATGGCTTGGCAGTTTGGGCTGGACTGTTCCCATGATGCAAAGGGTAAAGACTGATTTGCAGATGGCCATGTCTGAACTGGGGTGGTGTGGTGAGCAAAGTAACAATGGATTAAACCCAGATCTGTGACTGGGGGTGAATGTATTGCCATTGTGCAACATTCCGTCTATCAATTGTTGTTTTTGCATTTGTCACCCCGAGTGGGACGGGTGTGCTCAGACATGAGTCATGTGCTCTCCATGCCACTGGAATCAAGCTATCCTGGCTGATGACGGCTGATAGCCAGAAACCAGTCCTAGGATGCTTGATTCCGGTCCAGGTATAACATGGCTTGGCAGTTTGGGCTGGACTGTTTCCATGAGGCAGAGGGTCATGACTGATTTGCATATGGCCATGTCTGTACTGGGGTGGTCTGGTGAGCAAAATAACGATGGATTAAACCCCAATCTGTGACTGGGAGTGAGTTTTTTGCCATTGTGCAACATTCCATCCATCAATTGTTGTTTTTGCATTTGCCACCCCGAGTGGGACAGGTATGCTCAGACGTGAGTCCCGTGATCTCCATGCCAGTGTAATCAAGCTATCCTAGCTGATAACAGCTGATAGCCAGAAACCAGTCCTAGGATGCTTTTATTTCTGGTCCAGTGAAGACATGGCTTGTCAGTTTGGGCTGGACTGTTCCCATGAGGCACAGAGTCAAGACTGATTTGCATATGGCCATGTCTGAACTAGGGTGGTGTGGTGAGCTAAATAACGATGGATTAAACCCAGATCCGTGACTGGTGGTGAATGTTTTGCCATTGTGCAACATTCCGTCCATCAATTGTTGTTTTTGCATTTGTCACCCCGAGTGGGACGGGTATGCTCAGACGTGAGTCCCGTGCTATCCATGCCACTGGAATCAAGTTATCCTGGCTGATGATGGCTGATAGCCAGACACCGGTCCTAGGATGCTTGATTCTGGTCCAGGGAAGTCATGGCTTGGCAGTTCGGGCTGGACTGTTCCCATGAGGCACAGGGTAAAGACTGATTTGCATATGGCCATGTCTGAACTGGGGTGGTGTGGTGAGCAAAATAACAATGGATTAAACACAAATCTGTGACTGGGGGTGAATGTATTGCCATTGTGCAACATTACGTCTATCAATTGATGTTTTTGCATTTGTCACCCGGAGTGGGATGGGTATGCTCACACGTGAGTCCTGTGCTCTCCATGCCACTGGAATCAAGCTATCCCAGCTGATGACGGCTGATTGCCAGAAACCCGTCCTAGGATGCATGATTCTGGTCCAGGGAAGAAATGGCTTTGCAGTTTTGGCTGGACTGTTCCCATGAGGCACAGGGTAAAGACTGATCTGCATATGGCCATGTCTGAACTGGGGTGGTGCGGTGAGCAAAATAACGATGGATTAAACCCAGATCTGTGACTGGGGGTGAATGTTTTGCCATTGTGCAACATTCCATCTATCAATTGTTGTTTTTGCATTTGTCACCCCGAGTGGGACGGGTCTGCTCAGACGTGAGTCCTGTGCTCTCCATGCCACTGGAATCAAGCCATCCTGGCTGAGGACGGCTAATAGCCAGAAACTGGTCCTAGGATGCTTGATTCTGGTCCAGCGAAGACATGGCTTGGTAGTTTGGGCTGGACTGTTCCCATGAGGCACAGGGTCAAGACTGATTTGCATATGGCCATGTCTGAACTGGGGTGGTGTGGTGAGCAAAAAAACGATGGATTATACACAGATCTGTGACTGGGGGTGAATGTTTTGCCATTGTGCAACATTCTGTCCATAAATTGTTATTTTTGCATTTGTCACCCCGAGTGGGACAGGTATGCTCAGACGTGAGTCCTGTGCTCTCCATGCCTTTGAAATCAAGCTATCCTGACTGATGATGGCTGATAGCCAGAAACCGGTCCTAGGATGCTTGATTCTGGTCCAGGGAAGACATGGCTTGGCAGTTCGTGCTGGACTGTTCCCATGAGGCACAGGGTAAAGACTGATCTGCATATGGCCATTTCTGAACTGGGGTGGTGTGGTGGGCAAAATAACAATGGATTAAACCAAGATCTGTGACTGGGGGTGAATGTTTTGCCATTGTGCAACATTCCGTCCATCAATTGTTGTTTTTGCATTTGTCACCCCGAGGGGGACAGGTATGCTCAGGTGTGAGTCCCTTGCTCTCCATGCCACTGGAATCAAGTTATCCTGGCTGATGACGGCTGACAGCCAGAAACCGGTCTTAAGGATGCTTGATTCTGGTCCAGGGAAGACATGGCTTGGCAGTTCGGGCTGGACTGTTCCCATGAGGCACAGGGTAAAGACTGATTTGCATATGGCCATCTCTGAACTGGGGTGGTGTGGTGAGCAAAATAACGATGGATTAAACCCAGATCTGTGACTGGGGGTGAATGCATTGCCATTGTGCAACATTCCGTCTATCAATTGTTGTTTTTGCATTTGTCACCCCAAGTGGGATGGGTATGCTCAGACGTGAGTCCTGTGCTCTCCATGCCACTGGAATCAAGCTATCCCGGCTGATGATGGCTGATAGCCAGAAACCGGTCCTAGGATGCTTGATTCTGGTCCAGGGAAGACTAGGCTTGGCAGTTTTGGCTGGACTGTTCCCATGATGCAAAGGGTAAAGACTGATTTGCATATGGCCATGTCTGAACTGGGGTGGTGTGGTGAGCAAAGTAACGATGGATTAAACCCAGATCTGTGACTGGGGGTGAATGTATTGCCATTGTGCAACATTCCGTCTATCAATTGTTGTTTTTGCATTTGTCACCCCGAGTGGGACGGGTATGCTCAGACGTGAGTCCTGTGCTCTCCATGCCACTGGAATCAAGCTATCCTGGCTGATGACGGCTGATAGCCAGAAACCGGTCCTAGGATGCTTGATTCCGGTCCAGGTATAACATGGCTTGGCAGTTCGGGCTGGACTGTTTCCATGAGGCAGATGGTCAAGAATGATTTGCATATGGCCATGTCTGAACTGGGGTGGTGTGGTGAGCAAAATTATGATGGATTAAACTCAGATCTGTGACTGGGGGTGAATGTTTTGCCATTGTGCATCATTCCGTCCATCAATTGCTGTTTTTGCATTTGTCACCCCGAGTGGGACGGGTATGCTCAGACGTGAGTCCTGTGCTCTCCATGTCACTGCAATCAAGCTATCCTGGCTGATGACGGCTGAAAGCCAGAAACAGGTCCTAGAATGCTATATTCCGGTCCAGGGAAGACATGGCTTGGCAGTTCGGGCTGGACTGTTCCCATGAGGCACAGGGTCAAGACTGATTTGCATATGGCCATGTCTGTACTGGGGTGGTCTGGTGAGCAAAATAACGATGGATTAAACCCCAATCTGTGACTGGGAGTGAGTTTTTTGCCATTGTGCAACATTCCATCCATCAATTGTTGTTTTTGCATTTGCCACCCCGAGTGGGACAGGTATGCTCAGACGTGAGTCCCGTGATCTCCATGCCAGTGTAATCAAGCTATCCTAGCTGATAACAGCTGATAGCCAGAAACCAGTCCTAGGATGCTTTTATTTCTGGTCCAGTGAAGACATGGCTTGGCAGTTCGGGCTGGACTGTTCCCATGAGGCAAAGGGTCAAGACTGATTTGCATATGGCCATGTCTGAACTGGGGTGGTGTGGTGAGCAAAATAACGATGGATTAAACACAGATCTGTGACTGCGGGTGAATGTTTTGTTATTGTGCAACATTCCATCCATCAATTGTTGTTTTTGCATTTGTCACCCCGAGTGGGACAGGTATGCTCAGACGTGAGTCCCGTGCTCTCCATGCCACTGGAATCAAGCTATCCTGGCTGATGATGGCTCATAGCCAGAAACTGGTCCTCGGATGCTTGATTCTGGTCCAGGGAGGACATGTTTTGGCAGTTCGGGCTGGACTGTTCCCATGAGGCACAGAGTCAAGACTGATTTGCATATGGCCATGTCTGAACTGGGGTGGTGTGGTGAGCAGAATAACGATGGATTAAACCCAGATCTGTGACTGGGGGTGAATGTATTGCCATTGTGCAACATTCCGTCTATCAATTGCTATTTTTGCATTTGTAACCCCGAGTGGGACGGGTATGCTCAGACGTGAATCCCGTGCTTTCCATGTCATTGGAATCAAGCTATCGGGCTGATGACGGCTGATAGCCAGAAACTGGTCCTAGGATGCTTGATTCCGGTCAAGGTCAGACATGGCTTGGCAGTTTGGGCTGGACTGTTCTCATGATGCAAAGGGTAAAGACTGATTTGCATATGGCCATGGCTGAACTGGGGTGGTGTGGTGAGCAGAATAACGATGGATTAAACCCAGATCTGTGACTGGGGGTGAATGTATTGCCATTGTGTAACATTCCGTCTATCAATTGTTGTTTTTGCATTTGTCACCCCGAGTGGGATGGGTATGCTCAGACGTGAGTCCTGTGCTCTCCATGCCACTGGAATTAAGCTATCCTGGCTGATGACGGCTGATAGCTAGAAACCGGTCCTAGGATGCTTGATTCTGGTCCAGGGAAGACATGGCTTGTCAGTTTGGGCTGGACTGTTCCCATGAGGCACAGAGTCAAGACTGATTTGCATATGGCCATGTCTGAACTAGGGTGGTGTGGTGAGCTAAATAACGATGGATTAAACCCAGATCCGTGACTGGTGGTGAATGTTTTGCCATTGTGCAACATTCCGTCCATCAATTGTTGTTTTTGCATTTGTCACCCCGAGTGGGACGGGTATGCTCAGACGTGAGTCCCATGCTCTCCATGCCACTGGATTCAAGTTATCCTGGCTGATGATGGTAGCCAGACACCGGTCCTAGGATGCTTGATTCTGGTCCAGGGAAGTCATGGCTTGGCAGTTCGGGCTAGACTGTTCCCATGCGGCACAGGGTAAAGACTGATTTGCATATGGCCATGTCTGAACTGGGGTGGTGTGGTGAGCAGAATAACAATGGATTAAACAGAAATCTGTGACTGGGGGTGAATGTATTGCCATTTTGCAACATTACGTCTATCAATTGATGTTTTTGCATTTGTCACCCAGAGTGGGATGGGTATGCTCAGACGTGAGTCCTGTGCTCTCCATGCCACTGGAATCAAGCTATCCCAGCTGATGACGGCTGATAGCCAGAAACCGGTCCTAGGATGCTTGATTCTGGTCCAGGGAAGACTAGGCTTGGCAGTTTTGGCTGGACTGTTCCCATGATGCAAAGGGTAAAGACTGATTTGCATATGGCCATGTCTGAACTGGGGTGGTGTGGTGAGCAAAGTAACGATGGATTAAACCCAGATCTGTGACTGGGGGTGAATGTATTGCCATTGTGCAACATTCCGTCTATCAATTGTTGTTTTTGCATTTGTCACCCCGAGTGGGACGGGTATGCTCAGACGTGAGTCCTGTGCTCTCCATGCCACTGGAATCAAGCTATCCTGGCTGATGACGGCTGATAGCCAGAAACCGGTCCTAGGATGCTTGATTCCGGTCCAGGTATAACATGGCTTGGCAGTTCGGGCTGGACTGTTTCCATGAGGCAGATGGTCAAGAATGATTTGCATATGGCCATGTCTGAACTGGGGTGGTGTGGTGAGCAAAATTATGATGGATTAAACTCAGATCTGTGACTGGGGGTGAATGTTTTGCCATTGTGCATCATTCCGTCCATCAATTGCTGTTTTTGCATTTGTCACCCCGAGTGGGACGGGTATGCTCAGACGTGAGTCCTGTGCTCTCCATGTCACTGCAATCAAGCTATCCTGGCTGATGACGGCTGAAAGCCAGAAACAGGTCCTAGAATGCTATATTCCGGTCCAGGGAAGACATGGCTTGGCAGTTCGGGCTGGACTGTTCCCATGAGGCACAGGGTCAAGACTGATTTGCATATGGCCATGTCTGTACTGGGGTGGTGTGGTGAGCAATATAACGATGGATTAAACCCCAATCTGTGACTGGGAGTGAGTTTTTTGCCATTGTGCAACATTCCATCCATCAATTGTTGTTTTTGCATTTGTCACCCCGAGTGGGACAGGTATGCTCAGACGTGAGTCCCGTGATCTCCATGCCAGTGTAATCAAGCTATCCTAGCTGATAACAGCTGATAGCCAGAAACCAGTCCTAGGATGCTTTTATTTCTGGTCCAGTGAAGACATGGCTTGGCAGTTCGGGCTGGACTGTTCCCATGAGGCAAAGGGTCAAGACTGATTTGCATATGGCCATGTCTGAACTGGGGTGGTGTGGTGAGCAAAATAACGATGGATTAAACACAGATCTGTGACTGCGGGTGAATGTTTTGCCATTGTGCAACATTCCATCCATCAATTGTTGATTTTGCATTTGTCACCCCGAGTGGGACAGGTATGCTCAGACGTGAGTCCCGTGCTCTCCATGCCACTGGAATCAAGCTATCCTGGCTGATGATGGCTGATAGCCAGAAACTGGTCCTCGGATGCTTGATTCTGGTCCAGGGAGGACATGTTTTGGCAGTTCGGGCTGGACTGTTCCCATGAGGCACAGAGTCAAGACTGAGTTGCATATGGCCATGTCTGAACTGGGGTGGTGTGGTGAGCAGAATAACGATGGATTAAACCCAGATCTGTGACTTGGGGTGAATGTATTGCCATTGTGCAACATTCCGTCTATCAATTGCTATTTTTGCATTTGTAACCCCGAGTGGGACGGGTATGCTCAGACGTGAATCCCGTGCTTTCCATGTCATTGGAATCAAGCTATCGGGCTGATGAAGGCTGATAGCCAGAAACTGGTCCTAGGATGCTTGATTCCGGTCAAGGTCAGACATGGCTTGGCAGTTTGGGCTGGACTGTTCTCATGATGCAAAGGGTAAAGACTGATTTGCATATGGCCATGGCTGAACTGGGGTGGTGTGGTGAGCAGAATAACGATGGATTAAACCCAGATCTGTGACTGGGGGTGAATGTATTGCCATTGTGTAACATTCCGTCTATCAATTGTTGTTTTTGCATTTGTCACCCCGAGTGGGATGGGTATGCTCAGACGTGAGTCCTGTGCTCTCCATGCCACTGGAATTAAGCTATCCTGGCTGACGACGGCTGATAGCTAGAAACCGGTCCTAGGATGCTTGATTCTGGTCCAGGGAAGACATGGCTTGTCAGTTTGGGCTGGACTGTTCCCTTGAGGCACAGAGTCAAGACTGATTTGCATATGGCCATGTCTGAACTAGGGTGGTGTGGTGAGCTAAATAACGATGGATTAAACCCAGATCCGTGACTGGTGGTGAATGTTTTGCCATTGTGCAACATTCCGTCCATCAATTGTTGTTTTTGCATTTGTCACCCCGAGTGGGACGGGTATGCTCAGACGTGAGTCCCGTGCTCTCCATGCCACTGGAATCAAGCTATCCCAGCTGATGACGGCTGATAGCCAGAAACCCGTCCTAGGATGCATGATTCTGGTCCAGGGAAGAAATGGCTTTGCAGTTTTGGCTGGACTGTTCCCATGAGGCACAGGGTAAAGACTGATCTGCATATGGCCATGTCTGAACTGGGGTGGTGCGGTGAGCAAAATAACGATGGATTAAACCCAGATCTGTGACTGGGGGTGAATGTTTTGCCATTGTGCAACATTCCATCTATCAATTGTTGTTTTTGCATTTGTCACCCCGAGTGGGACGGGTCTGCTCAGACGTGAGTCCTGTGCTCTCCATGCCACTGGAATCAAGCCATCCTGGCTGAGGACGGCTAATAGCCAGAAACCGGTCCTAGGATGCTTGATTCTGGTCCAGCGAAGACATGGCTTGGTAGTTTGGGCTGGACTGTTCCCATGAGGCACAGGGTCAAGACTGATTTGCATATGGCCATGTCTGAACTGGGGTGGTGTGGTGAGCAAAAAAACGATGGATTATACACATATCTGTGACTGGGGGTGAATGTTTTGCCATTGTGCAACATTCTGTCCATAAATTGTTATTTTTGCATTTGTCACCCCGAGTGGGACAGGTATGCTCAGACGTGAGTCCTGTGCTCTCCATGCCTTTGAAATCAAGCTATCCTGACTGATGATGGCTGATAGCCAGAAACCGGTCCTAGGATGCTTGATTCTGGTCCAGGGAAGACATGGCTTGGCAGTTCGGGCTGGACTGTTCCCATGAGGCACAGGGTAAAGACTGATCTGCATATGGCCATTTCTGAACTGGGGTGGTGTGGTGGGCAAAATAATGATGGATTAAACCAAGATCTGTGACTGGGGGTGAATGTTTTGCCATTGTGCAACATTCCGTCCATCAATTGTTGTTTTTGCATTTGTCACCCCGAGTGGGACAGGTATGCTCAGACGTGAGTCCCGTGCTCTCCCTGCCACTGGAGTCAAGCTATCCTGGCTGATGATGGCAGATAGCCAGACACCGGTCCTAGGATGCTTGATTCTGGTCCAGGGAAGACATGGCTTGGCTGTTCGGGCTGGACTGTTCCCATGAGGCACAGGGTAAAGACTGATTTGCATATGGCCATGTCTGAACTGAGGTGGTGTGGTGAGCAAAATAACGATGGATTAAACCCAGATCTGTGACTGGGGGTGAATGTATTGCCATCGTGCAACATTCCGTCTTTCAATTGATGTTTTTGCATTTGTCACCCCGGGTGGGACAGGTATGCTCAGACGTGAGTGCCATGATCTCCATGCCAGTGGAATCAAGCTATCCTAGCTGATAACAGCTGATAGCCAGAAAGCAGTCATAGGATGCTTGATTCTGGTCCAGCGAAGACATGGCTTTGCAGTTCGGGTTGGACTGTTCCCATGAGGCACAGGGTCAAGACTGATTTGCATATGGCCATGTCTGAACTGGGGTGGTGTGGTGAGCAAAATAACGATGGATTAAACACATATCTGTGACTGCGGGTGAATGTTTTGCCATTGTGCAACATTCCGTCCATCAATTGTTGTTTTTGCATTTTATCACCCCGAGTGGGACAGGTATGCTCAGACGTGAGTCCCGTGCTCTCCATGCCACTGGAATCAAGCTATCCTGGCTGATGATGGCTGATAGCCAGAAACTGGTCCTCGGATGCTTGATTCTGGGCCAGGGAGGACATGGTTTGGCATTTCGGGCTGGACTGTTCCCATGAGGCACAGAGTCAAGACTGATTTGCATATGGCCATGTCTGAACTGGGGTGGTGTGGTGAGCAGAATAACGATGGATTAAACCCAGATCTGTGACTTGGGGTGAATGTATTGCCATTGTGCAACATTCTGTATATCAATTGTTGTTTTTGCATTTGTAACCCGGAGTGGGACGAGTATGCTCAGACGTGAATCCTGTGCTTTCCATGCCACTGGAATCAAGCTATCGGGCTGATGACGGCTGATAGCCAGAAACTGGTCCTAGGATGCTTGATTCCGGTCAAGGTCAGACATGGCTTGGCAGTTTGGGCTGGACTGTTCTCATGATGCAAAGGGTAAAGACTGATTTGCATATGGCCATGGCTGATCTGGGGTGGTGTGGTGAGCAGAATAACGATGGATTAAACCCAGATCTGTGACTATGGGTGAATGTATTGCGATTGTTTAACATTCCGTCTATCAATTGTTGTTTTTGCATTTGTCACCCCGAGGGGGACGGGTATGCTCAGGTGTGAGTCCCATGCTCTCCATGCCACTGGAATTAAGCTATCCTGGCTGATGACGGCTGATAGCCAGAAACCGGTCTTAAGGATGCTTGGTTCCGGTCCAGGGAAGACATGGCTTGGCAGTTCGGGCTAGACTGTTCCTATGAGGTATAGGGTCAAGACTGATTTGCATATGGCCATGTCTGAACTAGGGTGGTGTGGTGAGCTAAATAACGATGGATTAAACCCAGATCTGTGACTGGGGGTGAATGTTTTGCCATTGTGCAACATTCCGTCCATCAATTGTTGATTTTGCATTTGTCACCCCGAGTGGGACGGGTATGCTCAGACGTGAGTCCCGTGCTCTCCCTGCCACTGGAGTCAAGCTATCCTGGCTGATGATGGCAGATAGCCAGACACCGGTCCTAGGATGCTTGATTCTGGTCCAGGGAAGACATGGCTTGGCTGTTCGGGCTGGACTGTTCCCATGAGGCACAGGGTAAAGACTGATTTGCATATGGCCATGTCTGAACTGAGGTGGTGTGGTGAGCAAAATAACGATGGATTAAACCCAGATCTGTGACTGGGGGTGAATGTATTGCCATCGTGCAACATTCCATCTATCAATTAATGTTTTTGCATTTGTCACCCCGAGTGGGACAGGTATGCTCAGACGTGAGTGCCATGATCTCCATGCCAGTGGAATCAAGCTATCCTAGCTGATAACTGCTGATAGCCAGAAAGCAGTCATAGGATGCTTGATTCTGGTCCAGCGAAGACATGGCTTTGCAGTTCGGGTTGGACTGTTCCCATGAGG
This sequence comes from Lissotriton vulgaris, assembly GCF_964263255.1. Lineage (NCBI taxonomy): Eukaryota > Metazoa > Chordata > Amphibia > Caudata > Salamandridae > Lissotriton > Lissotriton vulgaris. Next base: position 89,270 of record NW_028254580.1, read on the forward strand.
CACAGGGTCAAGACTGATTTGCATATGGCCATGTCTGAACTGGGGTGGTGTGGTGAGCAAAATAACGATGGATTAAACACAGATCTGTGACTGCGGGTGAATGTTTTGCCATTGTGCAACATTCCGTCCATCAATTGTTGTTTTTGCATTTTATCACCCCGAGTGGGACAGGTATGCTCAGACGTGAGTCCCGTGCTCTCCATGCCACTGGAATCAAGCTATCCTGGCTGAAGATGGCTGATAGCCAGAAACCGGTCCTAGGATGCTTGATTCTGGTCCAGGCAGGACATGGTTTGGCAGTTTGGGCTGGACTGTTCTCATGATGCAACGGGTACAGACCGATTTGCATATGGCCATGTCTGAACTGGGGTGGTGTGGTGAGCAAAACAACGATGGAATACACCCAGATCTGTGACTGGGGGTGAATGTATTGCCATTGTGCAACATTCCATCTATCAATTGTTGTTTTTGCATTTGTCACCCCGAGTGGGACGGGTATGCTCAGACGTGAGTCCTGTGCTCTCCATGCCACTGGAATCAAGCTATCCTGGCTGATGATGGCTGATAGCCAGAAACCGGTCCTAGGATGCTTGATTCTGGTCCAGGGAAGACATGGCTTGGCAGTTCGGGCTGGACTGTTCCCATGAGGCACAGGGTAAAGACTGATCCGCATATGGCCATGTCTGAACTGGGCTGGTGTGGTGAGCAAAATAACGATGGATTAAACCCAGATCTGTGACTGGGGGTGTATGTTTTGCCATTGTGCAACATTCCGTCCATCAATTGTTGTTTTTGCATTTGTCACCCCGAGTGGGACAGGTATGCTCAGACGTGAGTCCCGTGCTCTCCATGACACTGGAATCAAGCTATCCTGGCTGATGATGGCTGATAGCCAGAAACCGGTCCTAGGATGCTTGATTCTGGTACAGGGAGGACATGGTTTGGCAGTTCGGGCTGGACTGTTCCCATGAGGCACAGAGTCAAGACTGATTTGCATATGGCCTTGTCTGAACTGGGGTGGTGTGGTGAGCAGAATCACGATGGATTAAACCCAGATCTGTGACTATGGGTGAATGTATTGCGATTGTGTAACATTCCGTCTATCAATTGTTGTTTTTGCATTTGTCACCCCGAGGGGGACGGGTATGCTCAGGTGTGAGTCCCATGCTCTCCATGCCACTGGAATTAAGCTATCCTGGCTGATGACGGCTGATAGCCAGAAACCGGTCTTAAGGATGCTTGGTTCCGGTCCAGGGAAGACATGGCTTGGCAGTTCGGGCTAGACTGTTCCTATGAGGTATAGGGTCAAGACTGATTTGCATATGGCCATGTCTGAACTAGGGTGGTGTGGTGAGCTAAATAACGATGGATTAAACCCAGATCTGTGACTGGGGGTGAATGTTTTGCCATTGTGCAACATTCCGTCCATCAATTGTTGATTTTGCATTTGTCACCCCGAGTGGGACGGGTATGCTCAGACGTGAGTCCCGTGCTCTCCCTGCCACTGGAGTCAAGCTATCCTGGCTGATGATGGCAGATAGCCAGACACCGGTCCTAGGATGCTTGATTCTGGTCCAGGGAAGACATGGCTTGGCTGTTCGGGCTGGACTGTTCCCATGAGGCACAGGGTAAAGACTGATTTGCATATGGCCATGTCTGAACTGAGGTGGTGTGGTGAGCAAAATAACGATGGATTAAACCCAGATCTGTGACTGGGGGTGAATGTATTGCCATCGTGCAACATTCCATCTATCAATTGATGTTTTTGCATTTGTCACCCCGAGTGGGACAGGTATGCTCAGACGTGAGTGCCATGATCTCCATGCCAGTGGAATCAAGCTATCCTAGCTGATAACTGCTGATAGCCAGAAAGCAGTCATAGGATGCTTGATTCTGGTCCAGCGAAGACATGGCTTTGCAGTTCGGGTTGGACTGTTCCCATGAGGCACAGGGTCAAGACTGATTTGCATATGGCCATGTCTGAACTGGGGTGGTGTGGTGAGCAAAATAACGATGGATTAAACACAGATCTGTGACTGCGGGTGAATGTTTTGCCATTGTGCAACATTCCGTCCATCAATTGTTGTTTTTGCATTTTATCACCCCGAGTGGGACAGGTATGCTCAGACGTGAGTCCCGTGCTCTCCATGCCACTGGAATCAAGCTATCCTGGCTGAAGATGGCTGATAGCCAGAAACCGGTCCTAGGATGCTTGATTCTGGTCCAGGCAGGACATGGTTTGGCAGTTTGGGCTGGACTGTTCTCATGATGCAACGGGTAAAGACCGATTTGCATATGGCCATGTCTGAACTGGGGTGGTGTGGTGAGCAAAACAACGATGGAATACACCCAGATCTGTGACTGGGGGTGAATGTATTGCCATTGTGCAACATTCCATCTATCAATTGTTGTTTTTGCATTTGTCACCCCGAGTGGGACGGGTATGCTCAGACGTGAGTCCTGTGCTCTCCATGCCACTGGAATCAAGCTATCCCGGCTGATGATGGCTGATAGCCAGAAACCGGTCCTAGGATGCTTGATTCTGGTCCAGGGAAGACATGGCTTGGCAGTTCGGGCTGGACTGTTCCCATGAGGCACAGGGTAAAGACTGATCCGCATATGGCCATGTCTGAACTGGGCTGGTGTGGTGAGCAAAATAACGATAGAGTAAACCCAGATCTGTGACTGGGGGTGTATGTTTTGCCATTGTGCAACATTCCGTCCATCAATTGTTGTTTTTGCATTTGTCACCCCGAGTGGGACAGGTATGCTCAGACGTGAGTCCCGTGCTCTCCATGACACTGGAATCAAGCTATCCTGGCTGATGATGGCTGATAGCCAGAAACCGGTCCTAGGATGCTTGATTCTGGTACAGGGAGGACATGGTTTGGCAGTTCGGGCTGGACTGTTCCCATGAGGCACAGAGTCAAGACTGATTTGCATATGGCCATGTCTGAACTGGGGTGGTGTGGTGAGCAAAGTAACGATGGATTAAACCCAGATCTGTGACTGGGGGTGAATGTTTTGCCATTGTGCAACATTCCGTCCATCAATTGTTGTTTTTGCATTTGTCACCCCGAGGGGGACAGGTATGCTCAGGTGTGAGTCCCTTGCTCTCCATGCCACTGGAATCAAGTTATCCTGGCTGATGACGGCTGACAGCCAGAAACCGGTCTTAAGGATGCTTGATTCTGGTCCAGGGAAGACATGGCTTGGCAGTTCGGGCTGGACTGTTCCCATGAGGCACAGGGTAAAGACTGATTTGCATATGGCCATCTCTGAACTGGGGTGGTGTGGTGAGCAAAATAACGATGGATTAAACCCAGATCTGTGACTGGGGGTGAATGTATTGCCATTGTGCAACATTCCGTCTATCAATTGTTGTTTTTGCATTTGTCACCCCAAGTGGGATGGGTATGCTCAGACGTGAGTCCTGTGCTCTCCATGCCACTGGAATCAAGCTATCCCGGCTGATGATGGCTGATAGCCAGAAACCGGTCCTAGGATGCTTGATTCTGGTCCAGGGAAGACTAGGCTTGGCAGTTTTGGCTGGACTGTTCCCATGATGCAAAGGGTAAAGACTGATTTGCATATGGCCATGTCTGAACTGGGGTGGTGTGGTGAGCAAAGTAACGATGGATTAAACCCAGATCTGTGACTGGGGGTGAATGTATTGCCATTGTGCAACATTCCGTCCATCAATTGCTGTTTTTGCATTTGTCACCCCGAGTGGGACGGGTATGCTCAGACGTGAGTCCTGTGCTCTCCATGTCACTGCAATCAAGCTATCCTGGCTGATGACGGCTGAAAGCCAGAAACAGGTCCTAGAATGCTATATTCCGGTCCAGGGAAGACATGGCTTGGCAGTTCGGGCTGGACTGTTCCCATGAGGCACAGGGTCAAGACTGATTTGCATATGGCCATGTCTGTACTGGGGTGGTGTGGTGAGCAAAATAACGATGGATTAAACCCCAATCTGTGACTGGGAGTGAGTTTTTTGCCATTGTGCAACATTCCATCCATCAATTGTTCTTTTTGCATTTGTCACCCCGAGTGGGACAGGTATGCTCAGACGTGAGTCCCGTGATCTCCATGCCAGTGTAATCAAGCTATCCTAGCTGATAACAGCTGATAGCCAGAAACCAGTCCTAGGATGCTTTTATTTCTGGTCCAGTGAAGACATAGCTTGGCAGTTCGGGCTGGACTGTTCCCATGAGGCAAAGGGTCAAGACTGATTTGCATATGGCCATGTCTGAACTGGGGTGGTGTGGTGAGCAAAATAACGATGGATTAAACACAGATCTGTGACTGCGGGTGAATGTTTTGCCATTGTGCAACATTCCATCCATCAATTGTTGATTTTGCATTTGTCACCCCGAGTGGGACAGGTATGCTCAGACGTGAGTCCCGTGCTCTCCATGCCACTGGAATCAAGCTATCCTGGCTGATGATGGCTGATAGCCAGAAACTGGTCCTCGGATGCTTGATTCTGGTCCAGGGAGGACATGTTTTGGCAGTTCGGGCTGGACTGTTCCCATGAGGCACAGAGTCAAGACTGATTTGCATATGGCCATGTCTGAACTGGGGTGGTGTGGTGAGCAGAATAACGATGGATTAAACCCAGATCTGTGACTTGGGGTGAATGTATTGCCATTGTGCAACATTCCGTCTATCAATTGCTATTTTTGCATTTGTAACCCCGAGTGGGACGGGTATGCTCAGACGTGAATCCCGTGCTTTCCATGTCATTGGAATCAAGCTATCGGGCTGATGACGGCTGATAACCAGAAACTGGTCCTAGGATGCTTGATTCCGGTCAAGGTCAGACATGGCTTGTCAGTTTGGGCTGGACTGTTCCCATGAGGCACAGAGTCAAGACTGATTTGCATATGGCCATGTCTGAACTAGGGTGGTGTGGTGAGCTAAATAACGATGGATTAAACCCAGATCCGTGACTGGTGGTGAATGTTTTGCCATTGTGCAACATTCCGTCCATCAATTGTTGTTTTTGCATTTGTCACCCCGAGTGGGACGGGTATGCTCAGACGTGAGTCCCGTGCTCTCCATGCCACTGGAATCAAGCTATCCCAGCTGATGATGGCTGATAGCCAGAAACCCATCCTAGGATGCATGATTCTGGTCCAGGGAAGAAATGGCTTTGCAGTTTTGGCTGGACTGTTCCCATGAGGCACAGGGTAAAGACTGATCTGCATATGGCCATGTCTGAACTGGGGTGGTGCGGTGAGCAAAATAACGATGGATTAAACCCAGATCTGTGACTGGGGGTGAATGTTTTGCCATTGTGCAACATTCCATCTATCAATTGTTGTTTTTGCATTTGTCACCCCGAGTGGGACGGGTCTGCTCAGACGTGAGTCCTGTGCTCTCCATGCCACTGGAATCAAGCCATCCTGGCTGAGGACGGCTAATAGCCAGAAACCGGTCCTAGGATGCTTGATTCTGGTCCAGCGAAGACATGGCTTGGTAGTTTGGGCTGGACTGTTCCCATGAGGCACAGTGTCAAGACTGATTTGCATATGGCCATGTCTGAACTGGGGTGGTGTGGTGAGCAAAAAAACGATGGATTATACACATATCTGTGACTGGGGGTGAATGTTTTGCCATTGTGCAACATTCTGTCCATAAATTGTTATTTTTGCATTTGTCACTCCGAGTGGGACAGGTATGCTCAGACGTGAGTCCTGTGCTCTCCATGCCTTTGAAATCAAGCTATCCTGACTGATGATGGCTGATAGCCAGAAACCGGTCCTAGGATGCTTGATTCTGGTCCAGGGAAGACATGGCTTGGCAGTTCGGGCTGGACTGTTCCCATGAGGCACAGGGTAAAGACTGATCTGCATATGGCCATTTCTGAACTGGGGTGGTGTGGTGGGCAAAATAACGATGGATTAAACCAAGATCTGTGACTGGGGGTGAATGTTTTGCCATTGTGCAACATTCCGTCCATCAATTGTTGTTTTTGCATTTGTCACCCCGAGTGGGACAGGTATGCTCAGACGTGAGTCCCGTGCTCTCCATGCCACTGGAATCAAGCTATCCTGGCTGATGATGGCTGATAGCCAGAAACTGGTCCTCGGATGCTTGATTCTGGTCCAGGGAGGACATGGTTTGGCATTTCGGGCTGGACTGTTCTCATGATGCAAAGTGTAAAGACTGATTTGCATATGGCCATGGCTGATCTGGGGTGGTGTGGTGAGCAGAATAACGATGGATTAAACCCAGATCTGTGACTATGGGTGAATGTATTGCCATTGTGTAACATTCCATCTATCAATTGTTGTTTTTGCATTTGTCACCCCGAGGGGGACGGGTATGCTCAGGTGTGAGTCCCATGCTCTCCATGCCACTGGAATTAAGCTATCCTGGCTGATGACGGCTGATAGCCAGAAACGAGTCTTAAGGATGCTTGGTTCCGGTCCAGGGAAGACATGGCTTGGCAGTTCGGGCTAGACTGTTCCTATGAGGCATAGGGTCAAGACTGATTTGCATATGGCCATGTCTGAACTAGGGTGGTGTGGTGAGCTAAATAACGATGGATTAAACCCAGATCTGTGACTGGTGGTGAATGTTTTGCCATTGTGCAACATTCCGTCCATCAATTGTTGATTTTGCATTTGTCACCCCGAGTGGGACGGGTATGCTCAGACGTGAGTCCCGTGCTCTCCCTGCCACTGGAGTCAAGCTATCCTGGCTGATGATGGCAGATAGCCAGACACCGGTCCTAGGATGCTTGATTCTGGTCCAGGGAAGACATGGCTTGGCTGTTCGGGCTGGACTGTTCCCATGAGGCACAGGGTAAAGACTGATTTGCATATGGCCATGTCTGAACTGAGGTGGTGTGGTGAGCAAAATAACGATGGATTAAACCCAGATCTGTGACTGGGGGTGAATGTATTGCCATCGTGCAACATTCCGTCTATCAATTGATGTTTTTGCATTTGTCACCCCGGGTGGGACAGGTATGCTCAGACGTGAGTGCCATGATCTCCATGCCAGTGGAATCAAGCTATCCTAGCTGATAACAGCTGATAGCCAGAAAGCAGTCATAGGATGCTTGATTCTGGTCCAGCGAAGACATGGCTTTGCAGTTCGGGTTGGACTGTTCCCATGAGGCACAGGGTCAAGACTGATTTGCATATGGCCATGTCTGAACTGGGGTGGTGTGGTGAGCAAAATAACGATGGATTAAACACATATCTGTGACTGCGGGTGAATGTTTTGCCATTGTGCAACATTCCGTCCATCAATTGTTGTTTTTGCATTTTATCACCCCGAGTGGGACAGGTATGCTCAGACATGAGTCCCGTGCTCTCCATGCCACTGGAATCAAGCTATCCTGGCTGATGATGGCTGATAGCCAGAAACTGGTCCTCGGATGCTTGATTCTGGGCCAGGGAGGACATGGTTTGGCATTTCGGGCTGGACTGTTCCCATGAGGCACAGAGTCAAGACTGATTTGCATATGGCCATGTCTGAACTGGGGTGGTGTGGTGAGCAGAATAACGATGGATTAAACCCAGATCTGTGACTTGGGGTGAATGTATTGCCATTGTGCAACATTCTGTATATCAATTGTTGTTTTTGCATTTGTAACCCGGAGTGGGACGGGTATGCTCAGACGTGAATCCTGTGCTTTCCATGCCACTGGAATCAAGCTATCGGGCTGATGACGGCTGATAGCCAGAAACTGGTCCTAGGATGCTTGATTCCGGTCAAGGTCAGACATGGCTTGGCAGTTTGGGCTGGACTGTTCTCATGATGCAAAGGGTAAAGACTGATTTGCATATGGCCATGGCTGATCTGGGGTGGTGTGGTGAGCAGAATAACGATGGATTAAACCCAGATCTGTGACTATGGGTGAATGTATTGCCATTGTGTAACATTCCGTCTATCAATTGTTGTTTTTGCATTTGTCACCCCGAGGGGGACGGGTATGCTCAGGTGTGAGTCCCATGCTCTCCATGCCACTGGAATTAAGCTATCCTGGCTGATGACGGCTGATAGCCAGAAACCGGTCTTAAGGATGCTTGGTTCCGGTCCAGGGAAGACATGGCTTGGCAGTTCGGGCTAGACTGTTCCTATGAGGTATAGGGTCAAGACTGATTTGCATATGGCCATGTCTGAACTAGGGTGGTGTGGTGAGCTAAATAACGATGGATTAAACCCAGATCTGTGACTGGGGGTGAATGTTTTGCCATTGTGCAACATTCCGTCCATCAATTGTTGATTTTGCATTTGTCACCCCGAGTGGGACGGGTATGCTCAGACGTGAGTCCCGTGCTCTCCCTGCCACTGGAGTCAAGCTATCCTGGCTGATGATGGCAGATAGCCAGACACCGGTCCTAGGATGCTTGATTCTGGCCCAGGGAAGACATGGCTTGGCTGTTCGGGCTGGACTGATCCCATGAGGCACAGGGTAAAGACTGATTTGCATATGGCCATGTCTGAACTGAGGTGGTGTGGTGAGCAAAATAACGATGGATTAAACCCAGATCTGTGACTGGGGTTGAATGTATTGCCATCGTGCAACATTCCGTCTATCAATTGATGTTTTTGCATTTGTCACCCCGAGTGGGACAGGTATGCTCAGACGTGAGTGCCATGATCTCCATGCCAGTGGAATCAAGCTATCCTAGCTGATAACAGCTGATAGCCAGAAAGCAGTCATAGGATGCTTGATTCTGGTCCAGCGAAGACATGGCTTTGCAGTTCGGGTTGGACTGTTCCCATGAGGCACAGGGTCAAGACTGATTTGCATATGGCCATGTCTGAACTGGGGTGGTGTGGTGAGCAAAATAACGATGGATTAAACACAGATCTGTGACTGCGGGTGAATGTTTTGCCATTGTGCAACATTCCGTCCATCAATTGTTGTTTTTGCATTTTATCACCCCGAGTGGGACAGGTATGCTCAGACGTGAGTCCCGTGCTCTCCATGCCACTGAAATCAAGCTATCCTGGCTGAAGATGGCTGATAGCCAGAAACCGGTCCTAGGATGCTTGATTCTGGTCCAGGCAGGACATGGTTTGGCAGTTTGGGCTGGACTGTTCTCATGATGCAAAGGGTAAAGACTGATTTGCATATGGCCATGTCTGAACTGGGGTGGTGTGGTGAGCAAAACAACGATGGAATACACCCAGATTTGTGACTGGGGGTGAATGTATTGCCATTGTGCAACATTCCATCTATCAATTGTTGTTTTTGCATTTGTCACCCCGAGTGGGACGGGTATGCTCAGACGTGAGTCCTGTGCTCTCCATGCCACTGGAATCAAGCTATCCCGGCTGATGATGGCTGATAGCCAGAAACCGGTCCTAGGATGCTTGATTCTGGTACAGGGAGGACATGGTTTGGCAGTTCGGGCTGGACTGTTCCCATGAGGCACAGAGTCAAGACTGATTTGCATATGGCCTTGTCTGAACTGGGGTGGTGTGGTGAGCAGAATCACGATGGATTAAACCCAGATCTGTGACTGGGGGTGAATGTATTGCCATTGTGCAACATTCCGTCTATCAATTGTTGTTTTTGCATTTGTCACCCCGAGTGGTACGGGTATGCTCAGACGTGAGTTCTGTGCTCTCCATGCCACTGGAATCAAGCTATCGGGCTGATGATGGCTGATAGCCAGAAACTGGTCCTAGGATGCTTGATTCCGGTCCATGTAAGACATGGCTTGGCAGTTTGGGCTGGACTGTTCCCATGATGCAAAGGGTAAAGAATTATTTGCATATGGCCATGTCTGAACTGGGGTGGTGTGGTGAGCAAAGTAACGATGGATTAAACCCAGATCTGTGACTGGGGGTGAATGTTTTGCCATTGTGCAACATTCCGTCCATCAATTGTTGTTTTTGCATTTGTCACCCCGAGGGGGACAGGTATGCTCAGGTGTGAGTCCCTTGCTCTCCATGCCACTGGAATCAAGTTATCCTGGCTGATGACGGCTGACAGCCAGAAACCGGTCTTAAGGATGCTTGATTCTGGTCCAGGGAAGACATGGCTTGGCAGTTCGGGCTGGACTGTTCCCATGAGGCACAGGGTAAAGACTGATTTGCATATGGCCATCTCTGAACTGGGGTGGTGTGGTGAGCAAAATAACGATGGATTAAACCCAGATCTGTGACTGGGGGTGAATGTATTGCCATTGTGCAACATTCCGTCTATCAATTGTTGTTTTTGCATTTGTCACCCCAAGTGGGATGGGTATGCTCAGACGTGAGTCCTGTGCTCTCCATGCCACTGGAATCAAGCTATCCCGGCTGATGATGGCTGATAGCCAGAAACCGGTCCTAGGATGCTTGATTCTGGTCCAGGGAAGACTAGGCTTGGCAGTTTTGGCTGGACTGTTCCCATGATGCAAAGGGTAAAGACTGATTTGCATATGGCCATGTCTGAACTGGGGTGGTGTGGTGAGCAGAATCACGATGGATTAAACCCAGATCTGTGACTGGGGGTGAATGTATTGCCATTGTGCAACATTCCGTCTATCAATTGTTGTTTTTGCATTTGTCACCCCGAGTGGGACGGGTATGCTCAGACGTGAGTCCTGTGCTCTCCATGCCACTGGAATCAAGCTATCCTGGCTGATGACGGCTGATAGCCAGAAACCGGTCCTAGGATGCTTGATTCCGGTCCAGGTATAACATGGCTTGGCAGTTCGGGCTGGACTGTTTCCATGAGGCAGATGGTCAAGAATGATTTGCATATGGCCATGTCTGAACTGGGGTGGTGTGGTGAGCAAAATTATGATGGATTAAACTCAGATCTGTGACTGGGGATGAATGTTTTGCCATTGTGCATCATTCGGTCCATCAATTTCTGTTTTTGCATTTGTCACCCCGAGTGGGACGGGTATGCTCAGACGTGAGTCCTGTGCTCTCCATGTCACTGCAATCAAGCTATCCTGGCTGATGACGGCTGAAAGCCAGAAACAGGTCCTAGAATGCTATATTCCGGTCCACGGAAGACATGGCTCGGCAGTTCGGGCTGGACTGTTCCCATGAGGCACAGGGTCAAGACTGATTTGCATATGGCCATGTCTGTACTGGGGTGGTGTGGTGAGCAAAAATAACGATGGATTAAACCCCAATCTGTCACTGGGAGTGAGTTTTTTGCCATTGTGCAACATTCCGTCCATCAATTGTTGTTTTTGCATTTGTCACCCGAGTGGGACAGGTATGCTCAGACATGAGTCCCGTGATCTCCATGCCAGTGTAATCAAGCTATCCTAGCTGATAACAGCTGATAGCAGGAAACCAGTCCTAGGATGCTAGATTCTGGTCCAGTGAAGACATGGCTTGGCAGTCTGGGCTGGACTGTTCCCATGAGGCACAGGGTCAAGACTGATTTGCATATGGCCATGTCTGAACTGGGGTGGTGTGGTGAGCAGAATAACGATGGATTAAACCCAGATCTGTGACTTGGGGTGAATGTATTGCCATTGTGCAACATTCTGTATATCAATTGTTGTTTTTGCATTTGTAACCCCGAGTGGGACGGGTATGCTCAGACGTGAATCCTGTGCTTTCCATGCCACTGGAATCAAGCTATCGGGCTGATGACGGCTGATAGCCAGAAACTGGTCCTAGGATGCTTGATTCCGGTCAAGGTCAGACATGGCTTGGCAGTTTGGGCTGGACTGTTCTCATGATGCAAAGGGTAAAGACTGATTTGCATATGGCCATGGCTGATCTGGGGTGGTGTGGTGAGCAGAATAACGATGGATTAAACCCAGATCTGTGACTATGGGTGAATGTATTGCCATTGTGTAACATTCCGTCTATCAATTGTTGTTTTTGCATTTGTCACCCCGAGGGGGACGGGTATGCTCAGGTGTGAGTCCCATGCTCTCCATGCCACTGGAATTAAGCTATCCTGGCTGATGACGGCTGATAGCCAGAAACCAGTCTTAAGGATGCTTGGTTCCGGTCCAGGGAAGACATGGCTTGGCAGTTCGGGCTAGACTGTTCCTATGAGGCATAGGGTCAAGACTGATTTGCATATGGCCATGTCTGAACTAGGGTGGTGTGGTGAGCTAAATAACGATGGATTAAACCCAGATCTGTGACTGGTGGTGAATGTTTTGCCATTGTGCAACATTCCGTCCATCAATTGTTGATTTTGCATTTGTCACCCCGAGTGGGACGGGTATGCTCAGACGTGAGTCCCGTGCTCTCCCTGCCACTGGAGTCAAGCTATCCTGGCTGATGATGGCAGATAGCCAGACACCGGTCCTAGGATGCTTGATTCTGGTCCAGGGAAGACATGGCTTGGCTGTTCGGGCTGGACTGTTCCCATGAGGCACAGGGTAAAGACTGATTTGCATATGGCCATGTCTGAACTGAGGTGGTGTGGTGAGCAAAATAACGATGGATTAAACCCAGATCTGTGACTGGGGGTGAATGTATTTCCATCGTGCAACATTCCGTCTATCAATTGATGTTTTTGCATTTGTCACCCCGGGTGGGACAGGTATGCTCAGACGTGAGTGCCATGATCTCCATGCCAGTGGAATCAAGCTATCCTAGCTGATAACAGCGGATAGCCAGAAAGCAGTCATAGGATGCTTGATTCTGGTCCAGCGAAGACATGGCTTTGCAGTTCGGGTTGGACTGTTCCCATGAGGCACAGGGTCAAGACTGATTTGCATATGGCCATGTCTGAACTGGGGTGGTGTGGTGAGCAAAATAACGATGGATTAAACACATATCTGTGACTGCGGGTGAATGTTTTGCCATTGTGCAACATTCCGTCCATCAATTGTTGTTTTTGCATTTTATCACCCCGAGTGGGACAGGTATGCTCAGACGTGAGTCCCGTGCTCTCCATGCCACTGGAATCAAGCTATCCTGGCTGATGATGGCTGATAGCCAGAAACTGGTCCTCGGATGCTTGATTCTGGGCCAGGGAGGACATGGTTTGGCATTTCGGGCTGGACTGTTCCCATGAGGCACAGAGTCAAGACTGATTTGCATATGGCCATGTCTGAACTGGGGTGGTGTGGTGAGCAGAATAACGATGGATTAAACCCAGATCTGTGACTTGGGGTGAATGTATTGCCATTGTGCAACATTCTGTATATCAATTGTTGTTTTTGCATTTGTAACCCGGAGTGGGACGGGTATGCTCAGACGTGAATCCTGTGCTTTCCATGCCACTGGAATCAAGCTATCGGGCTGATGATGGCTGATAGCCAGAAACTGGTCCTAGGATGCTTGATTCCGGTCAAGGTCAGACATGGCTTGGCAGTTTGGGCTGGACTGTTCTCATGATGCAAAGGGTAAAGACTGATTTGCATATGGCCATGGCTGATCTGGGGTGGTGTGGTGAGCAGAATAACGATGGATTAAACCCAGATCTGTGACTATGGGTGAATGTATTGCCATTGTGTAACATTCCGTCTATCAATTGTTGTTTTTGCATTTGTCACCCCAAGGGGGACGGGTATGCTCAGGTGTGAGTCCCATGCTCTCCATGCCACTGGAATTAAGCTATCCTGGCTGATGACGGCTGATAGCCAGAAACCAGTCTTAAGGATGCTTGGTTCCGGTCCAGGGAAGACATGGCTTGGCAGTTCGGGCTAGACTGTTCCTATGAGGCATAGGGTCAAGACTGATTTGCATATGGCCATGTCTGAACTAGGGTGGTGTGGTGAGCTAAATAACGATGGATTAAACCCAGATCTGTGACTGGGGGTGAATGTTTTGCCATTGTGCAACATTCCGTCCATCAATTGTTGATTTTGCATTTGTCACCCCGAGTGGGACTGGTATGCTCAGATGTGAGTCCCGTGCTCTCCCTGCCACTGGAGTCAAGCTATCCTGGCTGATGATGGCAGATAGCCAGACACCGGTCCTAGGATGCTTGATTCTGGTCCAGGGAAGACATGGCTTGGCTGTTCGGGCTGGACTGTTCCCATGAGGCACAGGGTAAAGACTGATTTGCATATGGCCATGTCTGAACTGAGGTGGTGTGGTGAGCAAAATAACGATGGATTAAACCCAGATCTGTGACTGGGGGTGAATGTATTGCCATCGTGCAACATTCCGTCTATCAATTGATGTTTTTGCATTTGTCACCCCGAGTGGGACAGGTATGCTCAGACGTGAGTGCCATGATCTCCATGCCAGTGGAATCAAGCTATCCTAGCTGATAACAGCTGATAGCCAGAAAGCAGTCATAGGATGCTTGATTCGGGTCCAGCGAAGACATGGCTTTGCAGTTCGGGTTGGACTGTTCCCATGAGGCACAGGGTCAAGACTGATTTGCATATGGCCATGTCTGAACTAGGGTGGTGTGGTGAGCAAAATAACGATGGATTAAACACAGATCTGTGACTGCGGGTGAATGTTTTGCCATTGTGCAACATTCCGTCCATCAATTGTTGTTTTTGCATTTTATCACCCCGAGTGGGACAGGTATGCTCAGACGTGAGTCCCGTGCTCTCCATGCCACTGGAATCACGCTATCCTGGCTGAAGATGGCTGATAGCCAGAAACCGGTCCTAGGATGCTTGATTCTGGTCCAGGCAGGACATGGTTTGGCAGTTTGGGCTGGACTGTTCTCATGATGCAATGGGTAAAGACTGATTTGCATATGGCCATGTCTGAACTGGGGTGGTGTGGTGAGCAAAACAACGATGGAATACACCCAGATCTGTGACTGGGGGTGAATGTATTGCCATTGTGCAACATTCCATCTATCAATTGTTGTTTTTGCATTTGTCACCCCGAGTGGAACGGGTATGCTCAGACGTGAGTCATGTGCTCTCCATGCCACTGGAATCAAGCTATCCTGGCTGATGATGGCTGGTAGCCAGACACCGTTCCTAGGATGCTTGATTCTGGTCCAGGGAAGACATGGCTTGGCAGTTCGGGCTGGACTGTTCCCATGAGGCACAGGGTAAAGACTGATCCGCATATGGCCATGTCTGAACTGGGCTGGTGTGGTGAGCAAAATAACGATGGATTAAACCCAGATCTGTGACTGGGGGTGTATGTTTTGCCATTGTGCAACATTCCGTCCATCAATTGTTGTTTTTGCATTTGTCACCCCGAGTGGGACAGGTATGCTCAGACGTGAGTCCCGTGCTCTCCATGACACTGGAATCAAGCTATCCTGGCTGATGATGGCTGATAGCCAGAAACCGGCCCTAGGATGCTTGATTCTGGTACAGGGAGGACATGGTTTGGCAGTTCGGGCTGGACTGTTCCCATGAGGCACAGAGTCAAGACTGATTTGCATATGGCCTTGTCTGAACTGGGGTGGTGTGGTGAGCAGAATCACGATGGATTAAACCCAGATCTGTGACTGGGGGTGAATGTATTGCCATTGTGCAACATTCCGTCTATCAATTGTTGTTTTTGCATTTGTCACCCCGAGTGGTACGGGTATGCTCAGACGTGAGTCCTGTGCTCTCCATGCCACTGGAATCAAGCTATCCTGGCTGATGACGGCTGATAGCCAGAAACCGGTCCTAGGATGCTTGATTCCGGTCCAGGTATAACATGGCTTGGCAGTTCGGGCTGGACTGTTTCCATGAGGCAGATGGTCAAGAATGATTTGCATATGGCCATGTCTGAACTGGGGTGGTGTGGTGAGCAAAATTATGATGGATTAAACTCAGATCTGTGACTGGGGATGAATGTTTTGCCATTGTGCATCATTCCGTCCATCAATTTCTGTTTTTGCATTTGTCACCCCGATTGGGACGGGTATGCTCAGACGTGAGTCCTGTGCTCTCCATGTCACTGCAATCAAGCTATCCTGGATGATGACGGCTGAAAGCCAGAAACAGGTCCTAGAATGCTATATTCCGGTCCACGGAAGACATGGCTCGGCAGTTCGGGCTGGACTGTTCCCATGAGGCACAGGGTCAAGACTGATTTGCATATGGCCATGTCTGTACTGGGGTGGTGTGGTGAGCAAAAATAACGATGGATTAAACCCCAATCTGTCACTGGGAGTGAGTTTTTTGCCATTGTGCAACATTCCGTCCATCAATTGTTGTTTTTGCATTTGTCACCCGAGTGGGACAGGTATGCTCAGACATGAGTCCCGTGATCTCCATGCCAGTGTAATCAAGCTATCCTAGCTGATAACAGCTGATAGCCAGAAACCAGTCCTAGGATGCTAGATTCTGGTCCAGTGAAGACATGGCTTGGCAGTCTGGGCTGGACTGTTCCCATGAGGCACAGGGTCAAGACTGATTTGCATATGGCCATGTCTGAACTGGGGTGGTGTGGTGAGCAAAATAACGATGGATTAAACACAGATCAGTGACTGCAGGTGAATGTTTTTCCATTGTGCAACATTCCATCCATCAATTGTTGTTTTTGCATTTGTCACCCCGAGTGGGACAGGTATGCTCAGACGTGAGTCCCGTGCTCTCCATGCCACTGGAATCAAGCTATCCTGGCTGATGATGGCTGATAGCCAGAAACTGGTCCTCGGATGCTTGATTCTGGTCCAGGGAGGACATGGTTTGGCATTTCGGGCTGGACTGTTCCCATGAGGCACAGAGTCAAGACTGATTTGCATATGGCCATGTCTGAACTGGGGTGGTGTGGTGAGCAGAATAACGATGGATTAAACCCAGATCTGTGACTTGGGGTGAATGTATTGCCATTGTGCAACATTCTGTATATCAATTGTTGTTTTTGCATTTGTAACCCCGAGTGGGACGGGTATGCTCAGACGTGAATCCTGTGCTTTCCATGCCACTGGAATCAAGCTATCGGGCTGATGACGGCTGATAGCCAGAAACTGGTCCTAGGATGCTTGATTCCGGTCAAGGTCAGACATGGCTTGGCAGTTTGGGCTGGACTGTTCTCATGATGCAAAGGGTAAAGACTGATTTGCATATGGCCATGGCTGATCTGGGGTGGTGTGGTGAGCAGAATAACGATGGATTAAACCCAGATCTGTGACTATGGGTGAATGTATTGCCATTGTGTAACATTCCGTCTATCAATTGTTGTTTTTGCATTTGTCACCCCGAGGGGGACGGGTATGCTCAGGTGTAGGAGAGTAGGGTCTGCTATCCTATGGTCACCCCAAATTTTTGCTTTTTGCTTCACTGGTTTCTGACTTAATGTGGCTGTGGGCCTGCTAATCAGACCCACAGCCTGCTGTTCTCTCTCTAAATTACTGCCAATGCACTCTAGGTGCATTACGAATTGGAACTGGTTCACCTTATGAGCCCCTGTAATAGTGCACCCTAGGTGCCCAGGGCATAGGTGTATCCAAGGCCTACCAGGGGCTGCAGCCCGTATTGTGCCACCCCTGGCCTGGCCTCCATATTTGACACAACTGGCTGATCACTCAGCTGGGGTAAGTCGGTGTAACCACCTCTTACTTAGGCGCAGTATGTCTGTGCCTAACCCTAAACTGGACACATATGTTCCTATCAGCCACTCCTATGGAAGGCCTCATCAATCCTGGAGGCAGAGTGCTTGGAAATATGTGAGATGGTGCTCTGGCATGAGCTGAGCCTGTCTGCAGCTGTCGGGAACAACTCCCTAAGCTGTTCCGGGATATTGCCATACAATATACTCTTAAGTGCATTATAATCCTCGCGGTTAAATGCTATCATTGGTTTGGCTTTATCAAAACATGTCGAGTAAGGTGTCATACGAATTGGAATACTATCCCCTCGCCAATTCTGGCGACGGGGATAGCATTCCACCCTTCTAGAGGGATACGACATGTGTGTAACCTCAACCCCGGTTAAAGTTAAACAGAGCCTCAGCTTCACAAAATGGACGCTGCCACCACAGACACAAGTCTGGCCTCCTGATGCTGACCGAAACTCGGCAGATGGTGGCCTGGACAAAGGGTTTCCTGCCTTGGGAGGTGCGAGCACCACCCCAGACAGGATTTTGTGTATTGGGTAGGACAGGGCTGAATAGAATCAGACATGCCCGGGGCACACAAGGTGTCCCCGTGCATAGGCCAGCCCAAACCGGTTCTGGGGCCTTCCAGCCCCAGTCCTGGCGCGGAGCTGGACAAAGGAAAGGGGGTGTAACCACCCCCCTTCCTGGTTCCTCCCAGAGGAGGGACCTAGTAGGTGATCCACCCCCTAGATTGGGAATAAGAGGGGGAGCAGTGCCATTGCACAGCAGATCATCCCGAAATCAACTTTAAACTAAGAAGACGACTGGACTTCGACATTCTGCTGCACAGAAGACTGAAGAAGAATCTCCCTTGTGGCCAAGGAGTGACCACCCTGTGAACACAGGTACCAACCAGCAACTCGACGTCTGCTTTGCCGCCGCCTCCCGCCGGAGCCCGAGCCCAGAGCCCGACAAGAACCAGATTCCCAGACCTCTCAGAGCCCGATCCACAGTCCCTGCAAAGAAGGGACCCGTGGAGGCACCGAGTGACGTGGGACCGGACCTCTTGGAAGACACCCGAAAAGCTGACTGCGCAGCTTCTGAGGCACCCTCGATGTTGTGCTTTGGGGATTGAGAACCCCCACCACCGAGCAGCCCTTGCACCGAAGATCAGCCCTCCAGCATCTCCACGATCTGCGTGGGGCCCTTTTGCATTGTGCCACTCGACGCGCCATCCCGGCCACTAGCCACGTGGTCAGCGGCCATCTTGGCGACGAACCTGAAGATTTAAACAGCAGGTCTGGTTGCTCCAGACCTACCCAAGCTCCTGTGAAAAGGAGCACCCGCTCTGACCTTGCTGGTCCGAGTGAACAGCATCTTTCAACTTCTGCGTGGCTTGCATTTGCCAAGGCCTGTTTGCTCCGATCAGGTCGCCGACACCGCCAACAGCGAGAAGCCTACGTGGGACAGCTCGTGACCGACTCCTGGACGTCCTCGACCCCGGGTATCCACGTGGCTGCAGAAAGAAGATACCCGACAACGCCTGTTTGCACCCGACATCGCCTGGTTCCAATCTGGTTCCACGGTAGTCACTGGCTAGTGACTTTGAACATTGTCCCCTCTGCTTTCAGGTCTTCACATCTTCAGATCCACCCTTGGATCCACCGGAACTCTTCTCATCGAGCCGCCTGCAGCATCTTCAGCTCCAAGCACCATCGACCAGCGTGACGAAACCCGACACTACTTCGACCCTGTGCACCCGCTTCCTGTGGGTGAGGTAACTCAGCTCCGCCGGTGCTCCTGCACTGGTACACATCCCAAGGGCCTGTGTTTTAAGTTTCAGCTCCGTAGGTCACTCGGAAGGTTCCTAACTTTCTAACTTTGTGCTTTTTACGCACCATAGACTTTGTATTGAGAAGTGCGTGCACTTTGAACACTGCACCCGAGTCCCGTGGGCCTTTCCCGAATTAGTTAACTCCAGTCTCGAATAGCTCCAGCGATTCCCAAGGCCCTAGGCCTCTTCACTTTCCTATTGGTATCTCTTATACCCCTTTCTTAGTATATGGTTTAGGTGGCCCCTAGGGCTCATCCATATTGTGCAACTTTTGTGTATTTTAAACTGTCTTGTGATTTAACGCTTGTGCTTCTGTGCTCATAAAGAGTCCAGGGGATTTTATAGTTAATAAATCAATATATATTTTCAATATATATCTGTGTGGTGTCCCTTTCATTTGGTATTCAAGGGGGTTGTGTCTGGTATAACAGCTGGCTTCACATGCCTTTCAGAGTTTAGCCTAAGACTGCTTTGTCCACGTTACCACTAGGATAACTGGTCTACAAGGTTGAATTACAACCATCATCATAAGGGTTGCTTGGCATGGTGCAAAGTGATCACTAGAATTAGTGAGCATTATATACCAGGCCAACTTCTCCCATTGTGTAACATTCCGTCTATCAATTGTTGTTTTTGCATTTGTCACCCCGAGGGGGACGGGTATGCTCAGGTGTGAGTCCCATGCTCTCCATGCCACTGGAATTAAGCTATCCTGGCTGATGACGGCTGATAGCCAGAAACCAGTCTTAAGGATGCTTGGTTCCGGTCCAGGGAAGACATGGCTTGGCAGTTCGGGCTAGACTGTTCCTATGAGGCATAGGGTCAAGACTGATTTGCATATGGCCATGTCTGAACTAGGGTGGTGTGGTGAGCTAAATAACGATGGATTAAACCCAGATCTGTGACTGGTGGTGAATGTTTTGCCATTGTGCAACATTCCGTCCATCAATTGTTGATTTTGCATTTGTCACCCCGAGTGGGACGGGTATGCTCAAACGTGAGTCCCGTGCTCTCCCTGCCACTGGAGTCAAGCTATCCTGGCTGATGATGGCAGATAGCCAGACACCGGTCCTAGGATGCTTGATTCTGGTCCAGGGAAGACATGGCTTGGCTGTTCGGGCTGGACTGTTCCCATGAGGCACAGGGTAAAGACTGATTTGCATATGGCCATGTCTGAACTGAGGTGGTGTGGTGAGCAAAATAACGATGGATTAAACCCAGATCTGTGACTGGGGGTGAATGTATTTCCATCGTGCAACATTCCGTCTATCAATTGATGTTTTTGCATTTGTCACCCCGGGTGGGACAGGTATGCTCAGACGTGAGTGCCATGATCTCCATGCCAGTGGAATCAAGCTATCCTAGCTGATAACAGCTGATAGCCAGAAAGCAGTCATAGGATGCTTGATTCTGGTCCAGCGAAGACATGGCTTTGCAGTTCGGGTTGGACTGTTCCCATGAGGCACAGGGTCAAGACTGATTTGCATATGGCCATGTCTGAACTGGGGTGGTGTGGTGAGCAAAATAACGATGGATTAAACACATATCTGTGACTGCGGGTGAATGTTTTGCCATTGTGCAACATTCCGTCCATCAATTGTTTTTGCATTTTATCACCCCGAGTGGGACAGGTATGCTCAGACGTGAGTCCCGTGCTCTCCATGCCACTGGAATCAAGCTATCCTGGCTGATGATGGCTGATAGCCAGAAACTGGTCCTCGGATGCTTGATTCTGGGCCAGGGAGGACATGGTTTGGCATTTCGGGCTGGACTGTTCCCATGAGGCACAGAGTCAAGACTGATTTGCATATGGCCATGTCTGAACTGGGGTGGTGTGGTGAGCAGAATAACGATGGATTAAACCCAGATCTGTGACTTGGGGTGAATGTATTGCCATTGTGCAACATTCTGTATATCAATTGTTGTTTTTGCATTTGTAACCCGGAGTGGGACGGGTATGCTCAGACGTGAATCCTGTGCTTTCCATGCCACTGGAATCAAGCTATCGGGCTGATGATGGCTGATAGCCAGAAACTGGTCCTAGGATGCTTGATTCCGGTCAAGGTCAGACATGGCTTGGCAGTTTGGGCTGGACTGTTCTCATGATGCAAAGGGTAAAGACTGATTTGCATATGGCCATGGCTGATCTGGGGTGGTGTGGTGAGCAGAATAACGATGGATTAAACCCAGATCTGTGACTATGGGTGAATGTATTGCCATTGTGTAACATTCCGTCTATCAATTGTTGTTTTTGCATTTGTCACCCCAAGGGGGACGGGTATGCTCAGGTGTGAGTCCCATGCTCTCCATGCCACTGGAATTAAGCTATCCTGGCTGATGACGGCTGATAGCCAGAAACCGGTCTTAAGGATGCTTGGTTCCGGTCCAGGGAAGACATGGCTTGGCAGTTCGGGCTAGACTGTTCCTATGAGGCATAGGGTCAAGACTGATTTGCATATGGCCATGTCTGAACTAGGGTGGTGTGGTGAGCTAAATAACGATGGATTAAACCCAGATCTGTGACTGGGGGTGAATGTTTTGCCATTGTGCAACATTCCGTCCATCAATTGTTGATTTTGCATTTGTCACCCCGAGTGGGACTGGTATGCTCAGATGTGAGTCCCGTGCTCTCCCTGCCACTGGAGTCAAGCTATCCTGGCTGATGATGGCAGATAGCCAGACACCGGTCCTAGGATGCTTGATTCTGGTCCAGGGAAGACATGGCTTGGCTGTTCGGGCTGGACTGTTCCCATGAGGCACAGGGTAAAGACTGATTTGCATATGGCCATGTCTGAACTGAGGTGGTGTGGTGAGCAAAATAACGATGGATTAAACCCAGATCTGTGACTGGGGGTGAATGTATTGCCATCGTGCAACATTCCGTCTATCAATTGATGTTTTTGCATTTGTCACCCCGAGTGGGACAGGTATGCTCAGACGTGAGTGCCATGATCTCCATGCCAGTGGAATCAAGCTATCCTAGCTGATAACAGCTGATAGCCAGAAAGCAGTCATAGGATGCTTGATTCGGGTCCAGCGAAGACATGGCTTTGCAGTTCGGGTTGGACTGTTCCCATGAGGCACAGGGTCAAGACTGATTTGCATATGGCCATGTCTGAACTGGGGTGGTGTGGTGAGCAAAATAACGATGGATTAAACACAGATCTGTGACTGCGGGTGAATGTTTTGCCATTGTGCAACATTCCGTCCATCAATTGTTGTTTTTGCATTTTATCACCCCGAGTGGGACAGGTATGCTCAGACGTGAGTCCCGTGCTCTCCATGCCACTGGAATCAAGCTATCCTGGCTGAAGATGGCTGATAGCCAGAAACCGGTCCTAGGATGCTTGATTCTGGTCCAGGCAGGACATGGTTTGGCAGTTTGGGCTGGACTGTTCTCATGATGCAATGGGTAAAGACTGATTTGCATATGCCATGTCTGAACTGGGGTGGTGTGGTGAGCAAAACAACGATGGAATACACCCAGATCTGTGACTGGGGGTGAATGTATTGCCATTGTGCAACATTCCATCTATCAATTGTTGTTTTTGCATTTGTCACCCCGAGTGGAACGGGTATGCTCAGACGTGAGTCATGTGCTCTCCATGCCACTGGAATCAAGCTATCCTGGCTGATGATGGCTGGTAGCCAGACACCGTTCCTAGGATGCTTGATTCTGGTCCAGGGAAGTCATGGCTTGGCAGTTCGGGCTGGACTGTTCCCATGAGGCACAGGGTAAAGACTGATCCGCATATGGCCATGTCTGAACTGGGCTGGTGTGGTGAGCAAAATAACGATGGATTAAACCCAGATCTGTGACTGGGGGTGTATGTTTTGCCATTGTGCAACATTCCGTCCATCAATTGTTGTTTTTGCATTTGTCACCCCGAGTGGGACAGGTATGCTCAGACGTGAGTCCCGTGCTCTCCATGACACTGGAATCAAGCTATCCTGGCTGATGATGGCTGATAGCCAGAAACCGGTCCTAGGATGCTTGATTCTGGTACAGGGAGGACATGGTTTGGCAGTTCGGGCTGGACTGTTCCCATGAGGCACAGAGTCAAGACTGATTTGCATATGGCCTTGTCTGAACTGGGGTGGTGTGGTGAGCAGAATCACGATGGATTAAACCCAGATCTGTGACTGGGGGTGAATGTATTGCCATTGTGCAAAATTCCGTCTATCAATTGTTGTTTTTGCATTTGTCACCCCGAGTGGTACGGGTATGCTCAGACGTGAGTCCTGTGCTCTCCATGCCACTGGAATCAAGCTATCGGGCTGATGATGGCTGATAGCCAGAAACTGGTCCTAGGATGCTTGATTCCGGTCCATGTAAGACATGGCTTGGCAGTTTGGGCTGGACTGTTCCCATGATGCAAAGGGTAAAGAATTATTTGCATATGGCCATGTCTGAACTGGGGTGGTGTGGTGAGCAAAGTAACGATGGATTAAACCCAGATCTGTGACTGGGGATAAATGTATTGCCATTGTGCAACATTCCGTCTATCAATTGTTGTTTTTGCATTTGTCACCCCGAGTAGGACGGGTATGCTCAGACGTGAGTCCTGTGCTCTCCATGCCACTGGAATCAAGCTATCCCGGCTGATGATGGCTGATAGCCAGAAACCGGTCCTAGGATGCTTGATTGTGGTCCAGGGAAGACATGGCTTGGCAGTTCAGGCTGGACTGTTCCCATGAGGCACAGGGTAAAGACTGATCTGCATATGGCCTTGTCTGAACTGGGGTGGTGTGGTGAGCAAAATAACGATGGATTAAACCCTGATCTGTGACTGGGGGTGTATGTTTTGCCATTGTGCAACATTCGGTCCATCAATTGTTGTTTTTGCATTTGTCACCCCGAGTGGGACAGGTATGCTCAGACGTGAGTCCCGTGCTCTCCATGCCACTGGAATCAAGCTATCCTGGCTGATGATGGCTGATAGCCAGAAACCGGTCCTAGGATGCTTGATTCTGGTCCAGCGAGGACATGGCTTGGCAGTTCGGGCTGGACTGTTCCCAAGAGGCACAGGGTAAAGACTGATTTGCATATGGCCATGTCTGAACTGGGGTAGTGTGGTGAGCAAAATAACGATGGATTAAACCCAGATCTGTGACTGGGGGTGAATGTATTGCCATTGTGCAACATTCCGTCTATCAATTGTTGTTTTTGTATTTGTCACCCCAAGTGGTACGGGTATGCTCAGACGTGAGTCCTGTGCTCTCCATGCCACTGGAATCAAGCTATCGGGCTGATGATGGCTGATAGCCAGAAACTGGTCCTTGGATGCTTGATTCCGGTCTATGTAAGACATGGCTTGGCAGTTTGGGCTGGACTGTTCCCATGATGCAAAGGGTAAAGACTGATTTGCATATGGCCATGTCTGAACTGGGGTGGTGTGGTGAGCAAAGTAACGATGGATTAAACCCAGATCTGTGACTGGGGGTGAATGTATTGCCATTGTGCAACATTCCGTCTATCAATTGTTGTTTTTGCATTTGTCACCCCGAGTGGGACGAGTGTGCTCAGACGTGAGTCCTGTGCTCTCCATGCCACTGGAATCAAGCTATCCTGGCTGATGACGGCTGATAGCCAGAAACCGGTCCTAGGATACTTGATTCCGGTCCAGGTATAACATGGCTTGGCAGTTCGGGCTGGACTGTTTCCATGAGGCAGAGGGTCAAGACTGATTTGCATATGGCCATGTCTGAACTGGGGTGGTGTGGTGAGCAAAATTATGATGGATTAAACTCAGATCTGTGACTGGGGGTGAATGTTTTGCCATTGTGCATCATTCCGTCCATCAATTGCTGTTTTTGCATTTGTCACCCCGAGTGGGACGGGTATGCTCAGACGTGAGTCCTGTGCTCTCCATGTCACTGCAATCAAGCTATCCTGGCTGATGACGGCTGAAAGCCAGAAACAGGTCCTAGAATGCTATATTCCGGTCCAGGGAAGACATGGCTTGGCAGTTCGGGCTGGACTGTTCCCATGAGGCACAGGGTCAAGACTGATTTGCATATGGCCATGTCTGTACTGGGGTGGTGTGGTGAGCAGAATAACGATGGATTAAACACAGATCTGTGACTGCGGGTGAATGTTTTGCCATTGTGCAACATTCCATCCATCAATTGTTGTTTTTGCATTGGTCACCCCGAGTGGGACAGGTATGCTCAGACGTGAGTCCCGTGCTCTCCATGCCACTGGAATCAAGCTATCCTGGCTGATGATGGCTGATAGCCAGAAACTGGTCCTCGGATGCTTGATTCTGGTCCAGGGAGGACATGTTTTGGCAGTTCGGGCTGGACTGTTCCCATGAGGCACAGAGTCAAGACTGATTTGCATATGGCCATGTCTAAACTGGGGTGGTGTGGTGAGCAGAATAACGATGGATTAAACCCAGATCTGTGACTTAGGGTGAATGTATTGCCATTGTGCAACATTCCGTCTATCAATTGCTATTTTTGCATTTGTAACCCCGAGTGGGACGGGTATGCTCAGACGTGAATCCCGTGCTTTCCATGCCACTGGAATCAAGCTATCGGGCCGATGACGGCTGATAGCCAGAAACTGGTCCTAGGATGCTTGATTCCGGTCAAGGTCAGACATGGCTTGGCAGTTTGGGCTGGACTGTTCTCATGATGCAAAGGGTAAAGACTGATTTGCATATGGCCATGGCTGAACTGGGGTGGTGTGGTGAGCAGAATAACGATGGATTAAACCCAGATCTGTGACTGGGGGTGAATGTATTGCCATTGTGTAACATTCCGTCTATCAATTGTTGTTTTTGCATTTGTCACCCCGAGTGGGATGGGTATGCTCAGACGTGAGTCCTGTGCTCTCCATGCCACTGGAAGCAAGCTATCCTGGCTGATGATGGCTGATAGCCAGACACCGGTCCTAGGATGCTTGATTCTGGTCCAGGGAAGTCATGGCTTGGCAGTTCGGGCTGGACTGTTCCCATGAGGCACAGGGTAAAGACTGATTTGCATATGGCCATGTCTGAACTGGGGTGGTGTGGTGAGCAAAATAACAATGGATTAAACCCAAATCTGTGACTGTGGGTGAATGTATTGCCATTGTGCAACATTCCGTCTATCAATTGATGTTTTTGCATTTGTCACCCAGAGTGGGATGGGTATGCTCAGACGTGAGTCCTGTGCTCTCCATGCCACTGGAATCAAGCTATCCCAGCTGATGATGGCTGATAGCCAGAAACCATCCTAGGATGCTTGATTCTGGTCCAGGGAGGACATGGTTTGGCAGTTCGGACTGGACAGTTCCCATGAGGCACAGAGTCAAGACTGATTTGCATATGGCCATGTCTAAACTGGGGTGGTGTGGTGAGCAGAATAACAATGGATTAAACCCAGATCTGTGACTGGGGGTGAATGTATTGCCATTGTGCAACAGTCCGTCTATCAATTGTTGTTTTTGCATTTGTCACCCGAGTGGTACGGGTATGCTCAGACGTGAGTCCTGTGCTCTCCATGCCACTGGAATCAAGCTATTGGGCTGATGATGGCTGATAGCCAGAAACTGGTCCTAGGATGCTTGATTCCGGTCCAGGTAAGACATGGCTTGGCAGTTTGGGCTGGACTGTTCCCATGATGCAAATGGTAAAGACTTATTTGCATATGGCCATGTCTGAACTGGGGTGGTGTGGTAAGCAAAATAACAATGGATTAAACCCAGATCTGTGACTGGGGGTGAATGTATTGCCATTGTGCAACATTCCGTCTATCAATTGTTGTTTTTGCATTTGTCACCCCGAGTGGGACGGGTATGCTCAGACGTGAGTCCTGTGCTCTCCATGCCACTGGAATCAAGCTATCCTGGCTGATGACGGCTAATAGCCAGAAACCGGTCCTAGGATGCTTGATTCCGGTCCAGGTAAAACATGGTTTGGCAGTTCGGGCTGGACTGTTCCCATGAGGCACAGAGTCAAGACTGATTTGCATATGGCCATGTCTGAACTGGGGTGGTGTGGTGAGCAGAATAACGATGGATTAAACCCAGATCTGTGACTGGGGGTGAATGTATTGCCATTGTGCAAATTCCGTCTATCAATTGTTGTTTTTGCATTTGTCAACCCGATTGGGATGGGTATGCTCAGACGTGAGTCCTGTGCTCTCCATGCCAGTGGAATCAAGCTATCCCGGCTGATGACGGATGATAGCTAGAAACCGGTCCTAGGATGCTTGATTCTGCTCCAGGGAAGACATGGCTTGGCAGTTCGGGCTGGACTGTTCTCATGAGGCACAGGGTAAAGACTGATCTGCATATGGCCATGTCTGAACTGGGGTGGTGTGGGGAGCAAAATAACGATGGATTAAACCCAGATCTGTGACTGGGGGTGTATGTTTTGCCATTGTGCAACATTCCGTCCATCAATTGTTGTTTTTGCATTTGTCACCCCGAGTGGGACAGGTATGCTCAGACGTGAGTCCCGTGCTCTCCATGCCACTGGAATCAAGCTATCCTGGCTGATGATGGCTGATAGCCAGAAACCGGTCCTAGGATGCTTGATTCTGGTCCAGCGAGGACATGGCTTGGCAGTTCGGGCTGGACTGTTCCCATGAGGCACAGGGTAAAGACTGATTTGCATATGGCCATGTCTGAACTGGGGTAGTGTGGTGAGCAAAATAACGATGGATTAAACCCAGATCTGTGACTGGGGGTGAATGTATTGCCATTGTGCAACATTCCGTCTATCAATTGATGTTTTTGCATTTGTCACCCAGAGTGGGATGGGTATGCTCAGACGTGAGTCCTGTGCTCTCCATGCCACTGGAATCAAGCTATCCCGGTTCATGACGGCTGATAGCCAGAAACCCGTCCTAGGATGCTTGATTCTGGTCCAGGGAAGAAATGGCTTAGCAGTTCGGGCTGGACTGTTCCCATGAGGCACAGGGTAAAGACTGATCTGCATATGGCCATGTCTGAACTGGGGTGGTGCGGTGAGCAAAATAACGATGGATTAAAACCAGATCTGTGACTGGGGGTGAATGTTTTGCCATTGTGCAACATTCCGTCTATCAATTGTTGTTTTTGCATTTGTCACCCCGAGTGGGACGGGTCTGCTCAGACGTGAGTCCCGTGCTCTCCATGCCACTGGAATCAAGCTATCCTGGCTGATGATGGCTGATAGCCAGAAACTGGTCCTCGGATGCTTGATTCTGGTCCAGGGAGGACATGTTTTGGCAGTTCGGGCTGGACTGTTCCCATGAGGCACAGAGTCAAGACTGATTTGCATATGGCCATGTCTAAACTGGGGTGGTGTGGTGAGCAGAATAACGATGGATTAAACCCAGATCTGTGACTTAGGGTGAATGTATTGCCATTGTGCAACATTCCGTCTATCAATTGCTATTTTTGCATTTGTAACCCCGAGTGGGACGGGTATGCTCAGACGTGAATCCCGTGCTTTCCATGCCACTGGAATCAAGCTATCGGGCCGATGACGGCTGATAGCCAGAAACTGGTCCTAGGATGCTTGATTCCGGTCAAGGTCAGACATGGCTTGGCAGTTTGGGCTGGACTGTTCTCATGATGCAAAGGGTAAAGACTGATTTGCATATGGCCATGGCTGAACTGGGGTGGTGTGGTGAGCAGAATAACGATGGATTAAACCCAGATCTGTGACTGGGGGTGAATGTATTGCCATTGTGTAACATTCCGTCTATCAATTGTTGTTTTTGCATTTGTCACCCCGAGTGGGATGGGTATGCTCAGACGTGAGTCCTGTGCTCTCCATGCCACTGGAAGCAAGCTATCCTGGCTGATGATGGCTGATAGCCAGACACCGGTCCTAGGATGCTTGATTCTGGTCCAGGGAAGTCATGGCTTGGCAGTTCGGGCTGGACTGTTCCCATGAGGCACAGGGTAAAGACTGATTTGCATATGGCCATGTCTGAACTGGGGTGGTGTGGTGAGCAAAATAACAATGGATTAAACCCAAATCTGTGACTGTGGGTGAATGTATTGCCATTGTGCAACATTCCGTCTATCAATTGATGTTTTTGCATTTGTCACCCAGAGTGGGATGGGTATGCTCAGACGTGAGTCCTGTGCTCTCCATGCCACTGGAATCAAGCTATCCCAGCTGATGATGGCTGATAGCCAGAAACCATCCTAGGATGCTTGATTCTGGTCCAGGGAGGACATGGTTTGGCAGTTCGGACTGGACAGTTCCCATGAGGCACAGAGTCAAGACTGATTTGCATATGGCCATGTCTAAACTGGGGTGGTGTGGTGAGCAGAATAACAATGGATTAAACCCAGATCTGTGACTGGGGGTGAATGTATTGCCATTGTGCAACAGTCCGTCTATCAATTGTTGTTTTTGCATTTGTCACCCGAGTGGTACGGGTATGCTCAGACGTGAGTCCTGTGCTCTCCATGCCACTGGAATCAAGCTATTGGGCTGATGATGGCTGATAGCCAGAAACTGGTCCTAGGATGCTTGATTCCGGTCCAGGTAAGACATGGCTTGGCAGTTTGGGCTGGACTGTTCCCATGATGCAAATGGTAAAGACTTATTTGCATATGGCCATGTCTGAACTGGGGTGGTGTGGTAAGCAAAATAACAATGGATTAAACCCAGATCTGTGACTGGGGGTGAATGTATTGCCATTGTGCAACATTCCGTCTATCAATTGTTGTTTTTGCATTTGTCACCCCGAGTGGGACGGGTATGCTCAGACGTGAGTCCTGTGCTCTCCATGCCACTGGAATCAAGCTATCCTGGCTGATGACGGCTAATAGCCAGAAACCGGTCCTAGGATGCTTGATTCCGGTCCAGGTAAAACATGGTTTGGCAGTTCGGGCTGGACTGTTCCCATGAGGCACAGAGTCAAGACTGATTTGCATATGGCCATGTCTGAACTGGGGTGGTGTGGTGAGCAGAATAACGATGGATTAAACCCAGATCTGTGACTGGGGGTGAATGTATTGCCATTGTGCAAATTCCGTCTATCAATTGTTGTTTTTGCATTTGTCAACCCGATTGGGATGGGTATGCTCAGACGTGAGTCCTGTGCTCTCCATGCCAGTGGAATCAAGCTATCCCGGCTGATGACGGATGATAGCTAGAAACCGGTCCTAGGATGCTTGATTCTGCTCCAGGGAAGACATGGCTTGGCAGTTCGGGCTGGACTGTTCTCATGAGGCACAGGGTAAAGACTGATCTGCATATGGCCATGTCTGAACTGGGGTGGTGTGGGGAGCAAAATAACGATGGATTAAACCCAGATCTGTGACTGGGGGTGTATGTTTTGCCATTGTGCAACATTCCGTCCATCAATTGTTGTTTTTGCATTTGTCACCCCGAGTGGGACAGGTATGCTCAGACGTGAGTCCCGTGCTCTCCATGCCACTGGAATCAAGCTATCCTGGCTGATGATGGCTGATAGCCAGAAACCGGTCCTAGGATGCTTGATTCTGGTCCAGCGAGGACATGGCTTGGCAGTTCGGGCTGGACTGTTCCCATGAGGCACAGGGTAAAGACTGATTTGCATATGGCCATGTCTGAACTGGGGTAGTGTGGTGAGCAAAATAACGATGGATTAAACCCAGATCTGTGACTGGGGGTGAATGTATTGCCATTGTGCAACATTCCGTCTATCAATTGATGTTTTTGCATTTGTCACCCAGAGTGGGATGGGTATGCTCAGACGTGAGTCCTGTGCTCTCCATGCCACTGGAATCAAGCTATCCCGGTTCATGACGGCTGATAGCCAGAAACCCGTCCTAGGATGCTTGATTCTGGTCCAGGGAAGAAATGGCTTAGCAGTTCGGGCTGGACTGTTCCCATGAGGCACAGGGTAAAGACTGATCTGCATATGGCCATGTCTGAACTGGGGTGGTGCGGTGAGCAAAATAACGATGGATTAAAACCAGATCTGTGACTGGGGGTGAATGTTTTGCCATTGTGCAACATTCCGTCTATCAATTGTTGTTTTTGCATTTGTCACCCCGAGTGGGACGGGTCTGCTCAGACGTGAGACCTGTGCTCTCCATGCCACTGGAATGAAGCTATCCTGGCTGATGACGGCTAATAGCCAGAAACCGGTCCTAAGATGCTTGATTCTGGTCCAGCGAAGACATGGCTTGGCAGTTTGGGCTGGACTGTTCCCATGAGGCACAGGGTCAAGACTGATTTGCATATGGCCATGTCTGAACTGGGGTGGTGTGGTGAGCAAAATAACGATGGATTATACACAGATCTGTGACTGGGGGTGAATGTTTTGCCATTGTGCAACATTCCGTCCATCAATTGTTATTTTTGCATTTGTCACCCCAAATGGGACAGGTATGCTCAGACGTGAGTCCTGTGCTCTCCATGCCTTTGGAATCAAGCTATCCTGACTGATGATGGCTGATAGCCAGAAACAGGTCCTAGGATACTTGATTCTGTTCCAGGGAAGACATGGCTTGACAGTTTGGGCTGGACTGTTCCCATGATGAACCGGGTAAAGACTGATTTGCATATGGCCATGTCTGAACTGGGGTAGTGTGGTGAGCAAAATAACGATGGATTAAACCCAGATCTGTGACTGGGGGTGAATGTTTTGCTATTTTGCAACATTCTGTGCATCAATTGTTGTTTTTGCATTTGTCACCCCGAGGGGGACGGGTATGCTCAGGCGTGAGTCCCGTGCTCTCCATGCCACTGGAATCAAGCTATCCTGGCTGATGACGGCTGAAAGCCAGAAACAGGTCCTAGGATGCTTTGTTCCGGTCCAGGGAAGACATGGCTTGGCAGTTCGGGCTAGACTGTTCCTATGAGGCATAGGGTCAAGACTAATTTGCATATGGCCATGTCTGAACTGGGGTGGTGTGGTGAGCAGAATAACGATGGATTAAACCCGGATCTGTGACTTGGGGTGAATGTATTGCCATTGTGCAACATTCCGTCTATCAATTGTTGTTTTTGCATTTGTCACCCCGAGTGGGACAGGCATGCTCAGACGTGAGTCAGTAATCTCCATGCAGGTGGAATCAAGCTATCCTAGCTGATAACAGCTGA
Organism: Lissotriton vulgaris; assembly: GCF_964263255.1. Lineage (NCBI taxonomy): Eukaryota > Metazoa > Chordata > Amphibia > Caudata > Salamandridae > Lissotriton > Lissotriton vulgaris. Next base: position 121,484 of record NW_028254580.1, read on the forward strand.
TAGCCAGAAACCAGTCCTAGGATGCTTGATTCTGGTCCAGCGAAGACAAGGCTTGGCTGTTCGGGCTGGACTGTTCCCATGAGGCACAGGGTCAAGACTGATTTGCATATGGCCATGTCTGAACTGTGGTGGTGTGGTGAGCAAAATAACGATGGATTAAACATAGATCTGTAACTGCGGGTGAATGTTTTGCCATTGTGCAACATTCCGTCCATAAATTGTTGTTTTTGCATTTGTCACCCCGAGTGGGACAGGTATGCTCAGACGTGAGTCCCGTGCTCTCCATGCCACTGGAATCAAGCGATCCTGGCTGATGATGGCTGATAGCCGGAAACCTGTCCTAGGATGCTTGATTCTGGTCCAGGGAGGACATGGTTTGGCAGTTCGGGCTAGACTGTTCCCATGAGGCACAGAGTCAAGAATGATTTGCATATGGCCATGTCTGAACTGGGGTGGTGTGGTGAGCAGAATAACGATGGATTAAACCCAGATCTGTGACTTGGGGTGAATGTTTTGCCATTGTGCAACATTCCGTCTATCAATTGTTGTTTTTGCATTTGTCACCCCGAGTGGGACGTGTATGCTCAGAAGTGAGTCCTGTGCTCTCCATGCCACTGGAATCAAGCTATCGGGCTGATGACGGCTGATAGCCAGAAACTGGCCCTAGGATGCTTGATTCCGGTACAGGTAAGACATGGCTTGGCAGTTTGGGCTGGACTGTTCTCATGATGCAAAGGGTAAAGACTGATTTGCAAATGGCCATGTCTGAACTGGGGTGGTGTGGTGAGCAAAATAATGATGGAATAAACCCAGATCTGTGACTGGGGGTGAATGTATTGCCATATTGCAACATTCCATCTATCAATTGTTGTTTTTGCATTTGTCACCCCGAGTGGGACGGGTATGCTCGTACGTGAGTCCTGTGCTCTCCATGCCACTATAATTAAGCTATCCTGGCTGATGACGGCTGATAGCCAGACACCGGTCCTAGGATGCTTGATTCTGGTCCAGGGAAGACATGGCTTGGCAGTTCGGGCTGGACTGTTCCCATGAGGCACAGGGTAAAGACTGATTTGCATATGGCCATGTCTGAACTGGGGTGGTGCGGTGAGCAAAATAACGATGGATTAAACCCAGATCTGTGACTGGGGGTTAATGTTTTGCCATTGTGCAACATTCCGTCCATCAATTGTTGTTTTTGCATTTGTCACCCTGAGTGGGACGGGTATGCTCAGACGTGAGTCCCGTGCTCTCCATGCCACTGGAATCAAGCTATCCTGGCTGATGATGGCTGATAGCCAGACACCGGTCCTAGGATGCTTGATTCTGGTCCAGGGAAGACATGGCTTGGCAGTTCGGGCTGGACTGTTCCCATGAGGCACAGGGTAAAGACTGATTTGCATATGGCCATGTCTGAACTGGGGTGGTGCGGTGAGCAAAATAACGATGGATTAAACCCAGATCTGTGACTGGGGGTGAATGTTTTGCCATTGTGCAACATTCCGTCTATCAATTGTTGTTTTTGCATTTGTCACCCCGAGTGGGACGGGTCTGCTCAGACGTGAGACCTGTGCTCTCCATGCCACTGGAATGAAGCTATCCTGGCTTATGACGGCTAATAGCAAGAAACCGGTCCTAAGATGCTTGATTCTGGTCCAGCGAAGACATGGCTTGGCAGTTTGGGCTGGACTGTTCCCATGAGGCACAGGTTCAAGACTGATTTGCATATGGCCATGTCTAAACTGGGGTGGTGTGGTGAGCAAAATAACGATGGATTAAACCCAGATCTGTGACTGGGGGTGTATGTTTTGCCATTGTGCAACATTCCGTCCATCAATTGTTATTTTTGCATTTGTCACCCCAAATGGGACAGGTATGGTCAGACGTGAGTCCTGTGCTCTCCATGCCTGTGGAATCAAGCTATCCTGACTGATGATGGCTGATAGCCAGAAACCGGTCCTAGGATACTTGATTCTGTTCCAGGGAAGACATGGCTTGACAGTTTGGGCTGGACTGTTCCAATGATGAACAGGGTAAAGACTGATTTGCATATGGCCATGTCTGAACTGGGGTAGTGTGGTGAGCAAAATAACGATGGATTAAACCCAGATCTGTGACTGGGGGTGAATGTATTGCCATTGTGCAACATTCCGTCTATCAATTGTTGTTTTTGCATTTGTCACCCCTAGTGGGACGGGTATGCTCAGACGTGAGTCCTGTGCTCCCCATGCCACTGGAATCAAGCTATCCTGGCTGATGACGGCTGATAGCCAGAAACCGGTCCTAGGATGCTTGAGTCTGGTCCAGGGAAGACATGGCTTGGCAGTTCGGGCTGGACTGTTCCCATGAGGCACAGGGTAAAGACTGATCTGCATATGACCATGTCTGAACTGGGGTGGTGTGGTGAGCAAAATAACGATGGATTAAACCCAGATCTGTGACTGGGGGTGTATGTTTTGCCATTGTGCAACATTCCGTCCATCAATTGTTGTTTTTGCATTTGTCACCCCGAGTGGGACATGTATGCTCAGACGTGAGTCCCGTGCTGTCCATGCCACTGGAATCAAGCTATCCTGGCTAATGATGGCTGATAGCCAGAAATCGGTCCTAGGATGCTTGATTCTGGTCCAGGGAGGACATGGTTTGGCAGTTCGGACTGGACAGTTCCCATGAGGCACAGAGTCAAGACTGATTTGCATATGGCCATGTCTAAACTTGGGTGGTGTGGTGAGCAGAATAACGATGGATTATACCCAGATCTGTGACTGGGGGTGAATGTATTGCCATTGTGCAACATTCCGTCTATCAATTGTTGTTTTTGCATTTGTCACCCGAGTGGTACGGGTATGCTCAGACGTGAGTCCTGTGCTCTCCATGCCACTGGAATCAAGCTATTGGGCTGATGATGGCTGATAGCCAGAAACTGGTCCTAGGATGCTTGATTCCAGTCCAGGTAAGACATGGCTTGGCAGTTTGGGCTGGACTGTTCCCATGATGCAAAGGGTAAAGACTTATTTGCATATGGCCATGTCTGAACTGGGGTGGTGTGGTAAGCAAAATAACAATGGATTAAACCCAGATCTGTGACTGGGGGTGAATGTATTGCCATTGTGCAACATTCCGTCTATCAATTGTTGTTTTTGCATTTGTCACCCCGAGTGGGACGGGTATGCTCAGACGTGAGTCCTGTGCTCTCCATGCCACTGGAATCAAGCTATCCTGGCTGATGACGGCTAATAGCCAGAAACCGGTCCTAGGATGCTTGATTACGGTCCAGGTAAAACATGGTTTGGCAGTTCGGGCTGGACTGTTCCCATGAGGCACAGAGTCAAGACTGATCTGCATATGGCCATGTCTGAACTGGGGTGGTGTGGTGAGCAAAATAACGATGGATTAAACCCAGATCTGTGACTGGGGGTGTATGTTTTGCCATTGTGCAACATTCCGTCCATCAATTGTTGTTTTTGCATTTGTCACCCCGAGTGGGACAGGTATGCTCAGACGTGAGTCCCGTGCTCTCCATGCCACTGGAATCAAGCTATCCTTGCTGATGATGGCTGATAGCCAAAAACCGGTCCTAGGATGCTTGATTCTGGTCCAGGGAGGACATGGCTTGGCAGTTCGGGCTGGACTGTTCCCATGAGGCACAGGGTAAAGAATGATTTGCATATGGCCATGTCTGAACTGGGGTAGTGTGGTGAGCAAAATAACGATGGATTAAACCCAGATCTGTGACTGGGGGTGAATGTATTGCCATTGTGCAACATTCCGTCTATCAATTGATGTTTTTGCATTTGTCACCCAGAGTGGGATGGGTATGCTCAGACGTGAGTCCTGTGCTCTCCATGCCACTGGAATCAAGCTATCCCGGTTCATGACGGCTGATAGCCAGAAACCCGTCCTAGGATGCTTGATTCTGGTCCAGGGAAGAAATGGCTTAGCAGTTCGGGCTGGACTGTTCCCATGAGGCACAGGGTAAAGACTGATCTGCATATGGCCATGTCTGAACTGGGGTGGTGCGGTGAGCAAAATAACAATGGATTAAACCCAGATCTGTGACTGGGGGTGAATGTTTTGCCATTGTGCAACATTCCGTCTATCAATTGTTGTTTTTGCATTTGTCACCCCGAGTGGGACAGGTCTGCTCAGACGTGAGACCTGTGCTCTCCATGCCACTGGAATGAAGCTATCCTGGCTGATGACGGCTAATAGCCAGAAACCGGTCCTAAGATGCTTGATTCTGGTCCAGCGAAGACATGGCTTGGCAGTTTGGGCTGGACTGTTCCCATGAGGCACAGGGTCAAGACTGATTTGCATATGGCCATGTCTGAACTGGGGTGGTGTGGTGAGCAAAATAACGATGGATTATACACAGATCTGTGACTGGGGGTGAATGTTTTGCCATTGTGCAACATTCCGTCCATCAATTGTTATTTTTGCATTTGTCACCCCAAATGGGACAGGTATGCTCAGACGTGAGTCCTGTGCTCTCCATGCATTTGGAATCAAGCTATCCTGACTGATGATGGCTGATAGCCAGAAACTGGTCCTAGGATACTTGATTCTGTTCCAGGGAAGACATGGCTTGACAGTTTGGGCTGGACTGTTCCCATGATGAACTGGGTAAAGACTGATTTGCATGTGGCCATGTCTGAACTGGGGTAGTGTGGTGAGCAAAATAACGATGGATTAAACCCAGATCTGTGACTGGGGGTGAATGTTTTGCTATTTTGCAACATTCTGTGCATCAATTGTTGTTTTTGCATTTGTCACCCCGAGGGGGACGGGTATGCTCAGGCGTGAGTCCCGTGCTCTCCATGCCACTGGAATCAAGCTATCCTGGCTGATGACGGCTGAAAGCCAGAAACCGGTCCTAGGATGCTTTGTTCCGGTCCAGGGAAGACATGGCTTGGCAGTTCGGGCTAGACTGTTCCTATGAGGCATAGGGTCAAGACTAATTTGCATATGGCCATGTCTGAACTGGGGTGGTGTGGTGAGCAAAATAACAGTGGATTAAACCCAGATCTATGACTGGGGTGAATGTTTTGCCATTGTGCAACATTCCATCCATCAATTGTTGTTTTTGCATTTGTCACCCCGAGTGAGACAGGTATGCTCAGACGTGAGTCCCGTGATCTCCATGCCAGTGGAATCAAGCTATCCTAGCTGATGACAGCTGATAGCCAGAACCCAGTCCTAGGATGCTTGATTCTGGTCCAGCGAAGACATGGCTTGGCAGTTTTGGCTGGACTGTTCCCATGAGGCACAGGATCAAGACTGATTTGCATATGGCCATGTCTGAACTGGTGTGGTGTGTTGATCAAAATAACGTTGAATTAAACACAGATCTGTGACTGGATGTGAATGTTTTGCCATTGTGCAACATTCCGTCCATCAATTGTTATTTTTGCATTTGTCACCCGAGTGGGACAGGTATGCTCAGACGTGAGTCTCGTACTCTCCATGCCACTGGAATCAAGCTATCCTGGCTGATGATGGCTAATAGCAAGAAACCGGTCCTAGGATGCTTGATTCTGGTGAAGGGAAGACATGGCTTGACAGTTTGGGCTGGACTGTTCCAATGATGCACAGGGTAAAGACTAATTGGCATATGGCCATGTCTGAACTGGGGTTGTGTGGTGAGCAAAAAAACTATGTATTAAACCTAGATCTGTGACTGGGGGTGAATGTTTTGCCATTGTGCAACATTCCGTCCATCAATTGTTATTTTTGCATTTGTCACCCCGAGTGGGACAGCTATGCTCAGACGTGAGTCTCGTACTCTCCATGCCACTGGAATCAAGCTATCCTGGCTGATGACGGCTGATAGCCAGAAACCGGTCCTAGGATGCTTGATTCCGGTCCAGGAAAGACATGGCTTGGCAGTTCGGGCTGGACTGTTTCCATGAGGCACAGGGTAAAGACTGATCTGCATATGGCCATTTCTGAACTGGGGTGGTGTGGTGAGCAAAATAACATTAAATTAAACACAGATCTGTGACTGGGGGTGAATGTTTTGCCATTGTGCAACATTCCGTCCATCAATTGTTGTTTTTGCATTTGTCACCCTGAGTGGGACGGGTATGCTCAGACGTGAGTCCTGTGCTCTCCATGCCACTGGAATTAAGCTATCCTGGCTGATGACGGCTGATAGCCAGAAACCGGTCCTAGGATGCTTGATTCTGGTCCAGGGAGGACATGGCTTGTCAGTTCGGGCTGGACTGTTCCCATGAGGCACAGAGTCAAGACTGATTTGCATATGGCCATGTCTGAACTAGGGTGGTGTGGTGAGCTAAATAACGATGGATTAAACCCAGATCTGTGACTGGGGGTGAATGTTTTGCCATTGTGCAACATTCCGTCCATCAATTGTTGTTTTTGCATTTATCACACCGAGTGGGACGGGTGTAGGAGAGTAGGGTCTGCTATCCTATGGTCACCCCAAATTTTTGCTTTTTGCTTCACTGGTTTATGACTTAATGTGGCTGTGGGCCTGCTAATCAGACCCACAGCCTGCTGTTCTCTCTCTAAATTACTGCCAGTGCACTCTAGGTGCATTACGAATTGGATACTGGTTCACCTTATAGGCCCCTGTAACAGTGTACCATAGGTACCCAGGGCATAGGTGTATCCAAGGCCTACCAGGGGCTGCAGCATGTATTGTGCCACCCCTGGCCTGGCCTCCATATTTGACACAACTGGCTGATCACTCAGCTGGGGTAAGTTGGTGTAATCACCTCTTACTTAGATATAGTATCCCTATATCTAACCTTAAACTGGACACATATGTTCCTATCAGCCACTCCTATGGAAGGCCTCATCAATCCTGGAGGCAGAGTGCTTGGAAATATGTGAGATGGTGCTCTAGCATGAGCTGAGCCTGTCTGCAGCTGTCGGGAACCACTCCCTAAGCTGTTCCGGGATAATGCCATACCATATACTCTTAAGTGCATTATAATCCTCGCGGTTATTTGCTATCTTTGGTTTGGCTTTATCAAAACATGTTGAGTAAGGTGTCATACGAATTGGAATACTATCCCCTCGACAGTTCTGTCGACGGGGATAGCATTCCACCCTTCTAGAGGGACACTACATGTGTGTAGCCTTAACCCCAGTTAAAGTTAACCAGAGCCTCAGCATCACAAAATGGATGCTGCCACCACAGACACGAGTCTGGTCTCCTGCTGCTGACCGAAACTCGGCAGATGGTGGCATGGACAAAGGGTTTCCTGCCTTGGGAGGCGCGAGCACCACCCCAGACAGGGTTTTGTGTATTGGGTAGGATAGGGCTGAATAGAATCAGACATGCCCGGGGCACACAAGGTGTCCCCGTGCATAAGCCAGTCCAAACCGGTCCTGGGACTTTCCAGACCCAGGCCTGGCGAGGAGCTGGACAAAGGAAAGGGGGTGTAACCGCCCACCTTCCTCTTTCCTCCCAGAGGAGGGACCTAGTAGGTGATCCACCCCTCAGATTGGGAATAAGAGTGGGAGCAGTGCCATTGCACAGCAGATCATCCTGAATCAACTTAACACTAAGAAGAAGACTGGACTTCGACATTCTGCTGCTCAGAAGACTGAAGAGAATCTCCCTTGTGGCCTAGGAGTGGCCCCCCTGTGAACACAGGTACCAACCAGCAACTCGACGTCTGCTTTGCCGCCGCCTCCCGCCAAGGCCCGAGCCCAGAGCCCGACAAGAACCAGACTCCCAGACCTCACACCGCCCGATCCACAGTCCCTGCAAAGAAGGGACCCGTGGAGGCACCGAGTGACGTGGGACCAGACCTCTTGGAAGACACCCGAAAAGCTGACTGCGCAGCATCTGAGGCATCCTCGATGTTGTGCTTTGGGGACTGAGAACCCCCACCACCGAGCAGCCCTTGCACCGAAGAAGAGCCCTCCAGCATCTCCACGATCTGCGTGGGGCCCTTTTGCATTGTGCCACTCGACGCGCCATCCCGGCCACTAGCCACGTGGTCAGCGGCCATCTTGGCAACTACAACTACAATTTAAACTGCGGGTCTGGTTGCTCCAGACTTGCCCTAGCTCCTGTGAAAAGGAGCACCCGCTCTGATCTTGCTGGTCCGAGTGATAAGCATTTTTTGATTCCTGCGTGGCTTGCATTAGCCAAGGCCTGTTTGCTCTGATCAAGTTGCCGACACCGCCAACAGCAAGAAGCCTGCGTGGGACAGCTCATGACCGACTCCTGGACGTCCTCAACCCCCGGTGTCCACGTGGCTGCAGAGAGAAGCTACACGACAATGCCTGTTTGCACCCGACATCGCCTGGTTCCAATCTGGTTCCACGGTAGTCACTGGCTAGTGACTTTGAACATTATCCCCTCTGCTTTCAGGTCTTCACAACTTCAGATCCACCCTTGGATCCACCGGAACTCTTCACATCGAGCCGCCTGCAGCATCTTCAGCTCCAAGCACCATCGACCTGCGTGACGAAACCCGACACTACTTCGTACTTCGACCCTGTGCACCCGCTTCCTGTGGGTGAGGTAACTCAGCTCCGCCGGTGTTCCTACACTGGTACACATCTCAAGGGCCTGTGTTTTAAGTTTCAGCGTTCTAGGTCACTCGGAAGGTTCCGAACTAACTAACTTTGTACTTTTTACGCACCATAGACTTTACATTGAGAGGTGCGTGCACCTTAGACACTGCACCCGAGTCCCGCGGGCCTTTCCTGACTTAATCATTGCTAGTCTCGAATAGCTCCAGCGATTCCCAAGGCCCTAGGCCTGTTCCCGTTCTCTTTGGTATCTCTTATACCACTTTCTTAGTATATGGTTTAGGTGGCCCCTAGGGCTCGTCCATATTTGTGCAACTTTTGTGTATTTTAAACTGTCTTGTGATTTAACGCTTGTGCTTCTGTGCTCATAAAGAGTCCAGGGAATTTTATAGTTAATAAATCAATATATATTTTCAATATATATCTGTGTGGTGTCCTTTCATTTGGTATTCAAGGGGGTTGTGTATGGTAATACAGCTGGCTTCACATGCCTTTCAGAGTTTAGTTTAAGACTGCTTTGCTCACGTTACCACTAGGATAACTGGTCTATAAGGTTGACTTACAACCAATCATCATAAGGGTTGCCTGGCATGGTACAAAGTGATCACTAGAATTAGTGAGCATTATATACTAGGCCAACTTCTCACATTGGTGAGCAGCGGATTAGGATCTGAGCTTGCTGTTGTTTTACCATTACAATCTTTGAGAGTATCATTTGAAAGATCATACAGGTACCTGATAGGTACATATAAATTAAGACTAGTATACTTAAGTTCTACTGAACTTAGTTGTTGTAGAGGAAAGGGAGTAGCACACCCTGACTACAACTACTAGATAGGTTTAGTAGGTAAACACCAGTGTAGGTAGATTGAGACATATCCACCCACACTAGAGCAATGTCTGGAGCAGAGGGTTCCACTGGGAATTTCTCTGTTGAGAGTGACCCTCCAAGGGCACCATCCAAATTTGCTATTTTTTCCTTTAAGGAATTGTGAGAAGTTGGCCTGGTATATAATGCTCACTAGTTCTAGTGATCACTTTGTACCATGCCAAGCAACCCTTATGATGATGGTTGTAATTCAACCTTGTAGACCAGTTATCCTAGTGGTAACGTGGACAAAGCAGTCTTAGGCTAAACTCTGAAAGGCATGTGAAGCCAGCTGTTATACCATACACAACCCCCTTGAATACCAAATGAAAGGGACACCACACAGATATATATTGAAAATATATATTGATTTATTAACGATTAAAATCCCCTGGACTCTTTATGAGCACAGAAGCACAAGCGTTAAATCACAAGACAGTTTAAAATACACAAAAGTTGCACAATCTGGATGAGCCCTAGGGGCCACCTAAACCATATACTAAATAAGTGGTATAAGAGATACCAGGAGGAAAGTGAAGAGGCCTAGGGCCTTGGGAATCGCTGGAGCTATTCGAGACTGGAAATAACTAAGTCGGGAAAGGCCCACGGGACTCGGATGCAGTGTTCAAAGTGCACGCACTTTACAATACAAAGTCTATGGTGCGTAAAAAGCACAAAGTTAGAAAGTTAGGAACCTTCCGAGTGACCTACGGAGCTGAAACTTAAAACACAGGCCCTTGGGATGTGTACCAGTGCAGGAGCACCGGCGGAGCTGAGTTACCTCACCCACAGGAAGCGGGTGCACAGGGTCGAAGATGTGTCGGGTTTCGTCACGCTGGTCGATGGTGCTTGGAGCTGAAGATGCTGCAGGCGGCTCGATGAGAAGAGTTCCGGTGGATCCAAGGGTGGATCTGAAGAGTTGAAGACCTGAAAGCAGAGGGGACAGTGTTCAAAGTCACTAGCCAGTGACTACCGTGGAACCAGATTGGAACCAGGCGATGTCGGGTGCAAACAGGCGTTGTCGGGTAGCTTCTTTCTGCAGCCACGTGGATACCCGGGGTCGAGGACGTCCAGGAGTCGGTCACGAGCTGTCCCACGTAGGCTTCTCGCTGTTGGCGATGTCGGCGACCTGATCGGAGCAAACAGGCCTTGGCAAATGCAAGCCACGCAGAAGTCGAAAGATGCTGTTCACTCGGACCAGCAAGGTCAGAGCGGGTGCTCCTTTTCACAGGAGCTTGGGTAGGTCTGGAGCAACCAGACCTGCTGTTTAAATCTTCGGGTTCGTCGCCAAGATGGCCGCTGGCCGCGTGGCTAGTGGCCGGGATGGCGCGTCGAGTGGCACAGTGCAAAAGGGCCCCACGCAGATCGTGGAGATGCTGGGGGGCTGATCTTCGGTGCAAGGGCTGCTCGGTGGTGGGGGTTCTCAGTCCCCAAAGCACAACGTCGAGGATGCCTCAGAAGCTGCGCAGTCAGCTTTACGAGTGTCTTCCAAGAGGTCCGGTCCCACGTCACTCGATGCCTCCACGGGTCCCTTCTTTGCAGGGACTGTGGATCGGGCTCTGAGAGGTCTGGGAATCTGGTCCTTGTCGGGCTCTGGGCTCGGGCTCCGGCGGGAGGCGGCGGCAAAGCAGACGTCGAGTTGCTGGTTGGTGCCTGTGTTCACAGGGTGGTCACTCCTTGGCCACAAGGGAGATTCTTCTTCAGTCTTCTGTGCAGCAGAATGTCGAAGTCCAGTCTTCTTCTTAGTTTTAAGTTGATTTCGGGATGATCTGCTGTGCAATGGCACTGCTCCCTCTCTTATTCCAATCTGAGGGGTGGATCTCCTGCTAGGTCCCTCCCCTATGGGTGGGACCAGGAAGGGGGGTGGTTACACCCCCTCTCCTTTGTCCAGCTCCTCGCCAGGACTGGGGCTGGAAAGCCCCAGAACCGGTTTGGGCTGGCTTATGCACAGGGACACCTTGTGTGCCCCAGGCATGTCTCAATCTATTCAGCCCTGTCCTACCCAATACACAAAACCCTGTCTGGGGTGGTGCTCGCACCTCCCCAGGCAGGAAACCCTTTGTCCAGGCCCTCCTCGCTGGAAGGACTCCCAGCAGCAGGAGGTCAGACATGTGTCTGTGGTGGCAGCATCCATTTTGTGATGCTGAGGCTCTGTTTAACTTTAACCGGGGTTAAGGCTACACACATGTCGTGTCCCTCTAGAAGGGTGGAATGCTATCCCCGTCGCCAGAACTGGCGAGGGGATAGTATTCCAATTCGTATGACACCTTACTCGACATGTTTTGATAAAGCCAAACCAAAGATAGCATTTAACCGCGAGGATTATAATGCACTTAAGAGTATATGGTATGGCAATATCCCGGAACAGCTTAGGGAGTGGTTCCCGACAGCTGCAGACAGGCTCAGTTCATGCTAGAGCACCATCTCACATATTTCCAAGCACTCTGCCTCCAGGATTGATGAGGCCTTCCATAGGAGTGGCTGATAGGAACATATGTGTCCAGTTTAGGGTTAGGCACAGACATACTGTACCTAAGTAAGAGGTGGTTACACCGACTTACCCCAGCTGAGTGATCAGCCAGTTGTGTCAAATATGGAGGCCAGGCCAGGGGTGGCATAATACATGCTGCAGCCCCTGGTAGGCCTTGGATACACCTATGCCCTGGGTACCTATGGTACTCTACTACAGGGGCTCATAAGGTGAACCAGTCCCAATTGTGTTATGCACCTAAGGTACATGGAGTCCATTTTAAGGAGAGAGCAATCAGCCTGGGGCCCTGAATAGCAGGATCCCAGGCCAACTAAGTCAAAAACCAGCTAAACACCAGGCAAAAAGTTTGGGGGTAACCATAGTCAGATATCCACCTTCCTACATAACCCCCCCCCAAACGAAAGGAGATAAGGCTATCCTTGACCAGGTAAGCCTATATTGCCTAAGTGGCCATATAAGGAAGTACCAGCTCTGGCTTGGTAACCCCCTGTCTCATGGTCCACTAAGCAATCCCTCACCCTAAGGGCATCTGAGGGTCTCCACCATAGGGAATCTCTACCTGTGGTGTGTCTTTGCAAAGCCAAAGGCTGGTGTTGGGATGGAGTACTGAAGTGAGTTTCCTCTGTAGGGCTCAGCTTCCTCCAATCACTCTCCACCATGTGTGCCTTTCTTTCTCTGACTGAGTTGCACTGTGCTCTCAGGGTCAACCTCTGGCTACCTAAAGCTGGAGGCTGAGTCCCTCTGTTTGGCTTACTGGAGGGACAGTTCAGGTTTGGGCCCTTAGGGTCCCAGGTTTGGCTGTGCCCAACAATATCCATCTGGGGGAGGTCCCTAACTACTTTTAAGGGGGATCCCTCAGGAGTTTTTAAAGTTTTCACCTCACTAGGGCTACTAGTTTCGGTGCCCCTAATCTGCTGATGGGGGTGCTTTATTTGACAGGGGGCCCTTTGGGTCTCACTGTCCTTCTTGTCCTCTGCAGCCCTGGGCTGAGTAAGGCAAGGTAGAGAGGGGCAGGTTACCTGCTCCAGACTGGCTCCCACCTGAGAAGGGTCCACTGCCATCAGAGGCTCTGTTAGGCCAGGCCTAACAACCTCTGGGACAGTTCCTTCATCAGGGGTAAGATCAGTTCCCTGAGGAGGCTGATCCTTTCTTAAAGTCTGGTGGGAGGGAGATTTCTCTTCCTCCTCAATGCTCTCTGTTTGGGTGTAGTGATCCATCATTTCAGGCTTCACTACCCATGTATCAGTTTGAGTTTGGGCTGTGGCCATCACAGCCCCAACAACCTTTTCAGGAGGAGACTCAGTTTGGGTATGGGCTGTTACTAGTACAGCCCTGCTACTCTTTTCAGGAGGGAGGTTATCTAAAGATGGGGCTGAGGTTTGCTCAGCCCTCCCAACCTTTTCAGGAAGGACATCTTGGATTGGGGCTGTAGCCATCACAGCCCCACTAACCTTTCCATGGAGATTTACCATTCTAGAATGGGTTTGCTGTTCAACCTCAGCCCAGGCTGAGATTTCCAAATCATTACCCAGTAGGCAATCTACAGGCAAGTTGGCTGACACTGCCACTCTCTTTGGGCCAGTGACACCTCCCCAGCTAAGATTGACTACTGCCATGGGATGATTGGTTTCTATGCCATCAATGTTTGTCACCTGATATCTGGCATCAGGTAAACGTTGCCTTGAGGGGACTAGACATTCAGCCACCATGGTGATGCTAGCCCCTGTGTCTCTGAAGGCCTCAACTTTCAAACCATTGATGAGGGGCTCCTGTCTATACTTGCTCAAAGTGTTTGGGCAAGCAGTGAAATTGGCAAACCCCATGCCAGTCTCATAGACAAGAGTATCTGAGTTAGGGGACCTGGATAGGCCAGAGTCCACCTGTCCTCCAAAAGTAAACCCACCCAAATTCTTGGGGGTGCTCCCACCACCTGGGGGACCACTGCTAACAGTGACAGGAGGTGTTGGAGCCTTACCTGGAGGTATATTCTCCTTATTGCCATACTTGGGACAACAGCTATCTGTTTTGTAATGCCCCACCTGTTTACAGGTATGACAATAAGGCTTTTTCTGGGATGTAGAAGTGTCTTGGGACCCACCCCCATTCTTGGAGTTTTGGGGCCCTGGGGAAGTCTTTTCCTTACTTTTATCCCCACCCTTCTCTTGAGGCTTGGTAGTCTCTTTCTTTTGGTCACCACCCTGGTTCTTAGGCCTGATCCTGGTTCTGACCCATTTGTCTGCCCTCCTACCCAATTCTTGTGGGGAGGTCAGATCAGAGTCAACCAGGTGCTGATGTAGAAGCTGATTTTGACAATTACTTAAGATTTGCTCTCTCATAATTAAATTATACAATCCTGTATAGTCAGTAACCTTACTTCCCAGCAACCAGCCCTCCAGAGCCTTAGTGGCACATTCAACAAATTCAGACCAGTCCTGAGTCTGTGTCTTCTGGGTATCTCTGAACATTAACCTGTACTGTTCAGTGGTTAAGCCCAACCCATCAATCAGAGCACTCTTCAGGACCATGTAGTTTCTAGAATCCTCATCACTAACTGTGAGGAGTCTGTCTCTGCCTCTACCTTCAAAGGAGAGCCACAAGATTGCTGCCCACTGCTCCTGAGGGATCTGCTGTACCATGCAGGCTCTCTCAAGTGCAGTCATCCATTTGTGGATATCATCCCCAGCTTTGTAGGGGGGCACAATCTTACTCAGGTTTCTTGTATCAAAAGACCTGTCTTTATCCTTATGGATATTGCTGCCACCAGTGGATCCTAATCCACTCTCTCTAGGCTGTCTTGCTCTAGCAAGTTTCTCCTTGGCCAGGGCAACCTCTAACTCTTGCCTCTGGATCCTAAGCTCAGCCTCTCTCATCTTGGCCTCATGTTCCCTTCTCTGAGGGCTAGTCATCTCTCTTCTAGAGTGACCATGAGAGCCTCTAGAAGCATGGGAGTTGTCAGAGTCACCTGAGTGAGTCCTTCTCCTCCTAGGCCTCTGGTTAAGTCCACCTGGGGGTCTGAATGGGTTGTTACCTGATTCATTCCCAAGTAAGCTTAAGTTAGCCTGGTTCAGTCTACTGACCAGCACCTGACTATTTCTGTCATCATCTGACTCACTGCTTTCCACCTCCTCCTCCTCTTCTTCTTCCTCTACATCTACCTGAGGAGCTCCAGTGGTGGAGGCTTCCTCATCTACTAGGATGATAGGGGCAGGGGTGTCTACAGTGTCATCCTCTGAAGGATGGCCTCCTTCAGCATTCCCTGTGGGGTTTGCTTTAGAGGTCTTTAGAGCCTCAGACTGATCCAAGAGCTCTCTTAGGTGGTCTGTAGTAGGGGAAGGCCCTGTCTTCAGACCCCTTAAGACACAAAGCTGTCTTAATTCCTTAAAAGGAAAAATAGCAAACTGGGATGGTGCCCTTGGAGGGTCACTCTCAACGGGAGTAAGTCCACTGGACCCCTCTGTTCCAGACATTGCTCTAGTGTGGGTGGATGTGTTGCAATCTACCTACACTGGTGTTTACCTACTAAACCTATCTAGTAGTTGTAGCTAGGGTGTGCTACTCCCTTTGCTCTACAACAACTAAGTTCAGTAGAACTTAAGTATACTAGTCTTGTTTTATATGTACCTAGCAGGTACCTGTGTGATCTTTCAGATGATAATCTCAAAGATTGTAATGGTAAAACAACAGCAAGCTCAGATCCCAATCCGCTGCTCACCAATGTGAGAAGTTGGCCTGGTATATAATGCTCACTAGTTCTAGTGATCACTTTGTACCATGCCAAGCAACCCTTATGATGATGGTTGTAATTCAACCTTGTAGACCAGTTATCCTAGTGGTAACGTGGACAAAGCAGTCTTAGGCTAAACTCTGAAAGGCATGTGAAGCCAGCTGTTATACCATACACAACCCCCTTGAATACCAAATGAAAGGGACACCACACAGATATATATTGAAAATATATATTGATTTATTAACGATTAAAATCCCCTGGACTCTTTATGAGCACAGAAGCACAAGCGTTAAATCACAAGACAGTTTAAAATACACAAAAGTTGCACAATCTGGATGAGCCCTAGGGGCCACCTAAACCATATACTAAATAAGTGGTATAAGAGATACCAGGAGGAAAGTGAAGAGGCCTAGGGCCTTGGGAATCGCTGGAGCTATTCGAGACTGGAAATAACTAAGTCGGGAAAGGCCCACGGGACTCGGATGCAGTGTTCAAAGTGCACGCACTTTACAATACAAAGTCTATGGTGCGTAAAAAGCACAAAGTTAGAAAGTTAGGAACCTTCCGAGTGACCTACGGAGCTGAAACTTAAAACACAGGCCCTTGGGATGTGTACCAGTGCAGGAGCACCGGCGGAGCTGAGTTACCTCACCCACAGGAAGCGGGTGCACAGGGTCGAAGATGTGTCGGGTTTCGTCACGCTGGTCGATGGTGCTTGGAGCTGAAGATGCTGCAGGCGGCTCGATGAGAAGAGTTCCGGTGGATCCAAGGGTGGATCTGAAGAGTTGAAGACCTGAAAGCAGAGGGGACAGTGTTCAAAGTCACTAGCCAGTGACTACCGTGGAACCAGATTGGAACCAGGCGATGTCGGGTGCAAACAGGCGTTGTCGGGTAGCTTCTTTCTGCAGCCACGTGGATACCCGGGGTCGAGGACGTCCAGGAGTCGGTCACGAGCTGTCCCACGTAGGCTTCTCGCTGTTGGCGATGTCGGCGACCTGATCGGAGCAAACAGGCCTTGGCAAATGCAAGCCACGCAGAAGTCGAAAGATGCTGTTCACTCGGACCAGCAAGGTCAGAGCGGGTGCTCCTTTTCACAGGAGCTTGGGTAGGTCTGGAGCAACCAGACCTGCTGTTTAAATCTTCGGGTTCGTCGCCAAGATGGCCGCTGGCCGCGTGGCTAGTGGCCGGGATGGCGCGTCGAGTGGCACAGTGCAAAAGGGCCCCACGCAGATCGTGGAGATGCTGGGGGGCTGATCTTCGGTGCAAGGGCTGCTCGGTGGTGGGGGTTCTCAGTCCCCAAAGCACAACGTCGAGGATGCCTCAGAAGCTGCGCAGTCAGCTTTACGAGTGTCTTCCAAGAGGTCCGGTCCCACGTCACTCGATGCCTCCACGGGTCCCTTCTTTGCAGGGACTGTGGATCGGGCTCTGAGAGGTCTGGGAATCTGGTCCTTGTCGGGCTCTGGGCTCGGGCTCCGGCGGGAGGCGGCGGCAAAGCAGACGTCGAGTTGCTGGTTGGTGCCTGTGTTCACAGGGTGGTCACTCCTTGGCCACAAGGGAGATTCTTCTTCAGTCTTCTGTGCAGCAGAATGTCGAAGTCCAGTCTTCTTCTTAGTTTTAAGTTGATTTCGGGATGATCTGCTGTGCAATGGCACTGCTCCCTCTCTTATTCCAATCTGAGGGGTGGATCTCCTGCTAGGTCCCTCCCCTATGGGTGGGACCAGGAAGGGGGGTGGTTACACCCCCTCTCCTTTGTCCAGCTCCTCGCCAGGACTGGGGCTGGAAAGCCCCAGAACCGGTTTGGGCTGGCTTATGCACAGGGACACCTTGTGTGCCCCAGGCATGTCTCAATCTATTCAGCCCTGTCCTACCCAATACACAAAACCCTGTCTGGGGTGGTGCTCGCACCTCCCCAGGCAGGAAACCCTTTGTCCAGGCCCTCCTCGCTGGAAGGACTCCCAGCAGCAGGAGGTCAGACATGTGTCTGTGGTGGCAGCATCCATTTTGTGATGCTGAGGCTCTGTTTAACTTTAACCGGGGTTAAGGCTACACACATGTCGTGTCCCTCTAGAAGGGTGGAATGCTATCCCCGTCGCCAGAACTGGCGAGGGGATAGTATTCCAATTCGTATGACACCTTACTCGACATGTTTTGATAAAGCCAAACCAAAGATAGCATTTAACCGCGAGGATTATAATGCACTTAAGAGTATATGGTATGGCAATATCCCGGAACAGCTTAGGGAGTGGTTCCCGACAGCTGCAGACAGGCTCAGTTCATGCTAGAGCACCATCTCACATATTTCCAAGCACTCTGCCTCCAGGATTGATGAGGCCTTCCATAGGAGTGGCTGATAGGAACATATGTGTCCAGTTTAGGGTTAGGCACAGACATACTGTACCTAAGTAAGAGGTGGTTACACCGACTTACCCCAGCTGAGTGATCAGCCAGTTGTGTCAAATATGGAGGCCAGGCCAGGGGTGGCATAATACATGCTGCAGCCCCTGGTAGGCCTTGGATACACCTATGCCCTGGGTACCTATGGTACTCTACTACAGGGGCTCATAAGGTGAACCAGTCCCAATTGTGTTATGCACCTAAGGTACATGGAGTCCATTTTAAGGAGAGAGCAATCAGCCTGGGGCCCTGAATAGCAGGATCCCAGGCCAACTAAGTCAAAAACCAGCTAAACACCAGGCAAAAAGTTTGGGGGTAACCATAGTCAGATATCCACCTTCCTACAGGAATTAAGACAGCTTTGTGTCTTAAGGGGTCTGAAGACAGGGCCTTCCCCTACTACAGACCACCTTAGAGAGATCTTAGACCAGTCTGAGACTCTAAAGTCCTTTTAAGGCAGACCCCACAGGGAATGCTGAAGGAGGCTCTCCTACTGAGGATGACACTGCAGAAGCCCCTGTCCCTATAGTCCTGGTAGATGAGGAAGCCCCCATCACTGGAGCTCCTCAGGTAGATGAGGAGGAAGAAGAGGAAGAAGAGACAGAAGGGGGGAGCAGTGAGTCTGATGATGACAGAGATAGTCAGGTGCTGGTCAGTAGACTGAACCAGGCTAACTTAAGTGTGTTTGGGACTGAAGCAAGGCTGACCTTGCCCAGCCACCCAAATGGACCTAACCAGGGGCATAGGAGGAGGAGGAATCACTCAGGTGAATCTAATACCTCCCATGTCTCTAGAGGCTCTCATGGTCACTCCAGAAGGGAGATGACTAGCCCTCAGAGAAGAGAACATGAGGCCAAAATGAGAGAGGCTGCATTGAGGATCCAGAGACAAGAGTTAGAGGTTGCCCTGGCCCAAGAGAAACTTGCTAGAGCAAGACCGCCTAGAGAGAGTGGGGTAATAGAACCCACTGGTGGCAGCATTATCCTCAAGGATAAAGACAGGTCTTTTGATAACAGAAACCTGAGTAAGATTGTGCCCCCCTACAAAGCTGGGGATGATATCCATAAATGGATAACTGCAATGGAGAGAGCCTGCAGAGTACAGCAGATCCCTCAGGAGCAGTGGGCAGCAATCTTGTGGCTCTCCTTTGAAGGTAGAGGCCGAGACAGACTCCTCACAGTTAGTGATGGGGATTCTAGAAACTACCTGGTCCTGAAGAGTGCTCTGATTGATGGGTTAGGCTTAACCACTGAACAGTACAGGTTAATGTTCAGAGATACCCAGAAGACACAGACTCAGGACTGGTCTGAATTTGTTGAGTGTGCCACTAAGGCTCTGGAGGGATGGTTGCTGGGAAGCAAGGTTACAGACTATGAAGGATTGTATAATTTGCTGATGAGAGAACACATTTTAAATAATTGTCAGAACCAGCAGTTGCATCAACATTTGGTTGACTCAGATTTGACCTCTCCCCAAGAATTGGGAAAGAGGGCAGATAAATGGGTAAGAACCAGAGTTAAGCAAAAGAACCAGAACCAGAACCAGGGTGGTGACCAGAAGAAAACAGACCAGAAGGGTGGGGGCAGAAATTTAAAGACCAGAAGTCTTCAACGGGGCCCCAAACTGAAACAGAGGGTGGGTCCCAAACTTCCAAGAAGAAGAAGAAAGAAGGTCAGAAGAAACCCTGGTGTAGTACTTGTAAAAACACCTCTCACTGGACAAGTGAGTGTAAAAAGGGTGGAGCCCCCAGCACTACTGCCCCTAAGGCACCTGCACCCACTAGTACAGCTAGCAGTGCTGGTCCACAAACCAAGGGGGTAGTGGGTATCACCTTGGGAACTGAAGGAGATTCTGACTTAGTCAGAACCCTTACACAGGCTGTTCTGGTTTGTGAGGGGGACATAGATTTGACCCCTACCATAAGCCCCAGTAATCTGGGCAAATACAGACAGACGCCTTTGATTAATAACAAAGTGGCTCAAGCTTATAGGGACACATGTGCCAGTGTCACCATGGTGACACCTACCTTTGTGGACCCTGGACAGTACATGCCAGGTGATAATTACCTGGTGACCAATGCCAGCAATGTCACTACTACACATAGTGTGGCACTTGTGAACTTTTCCTGGGGAGGGGTAACTGGCCTAAAAAGAGTTGTGGTTAGTGCTGATCTCCCAGTTGAATGTTTGTTGGGCAATGACCTGGAGAACTCTCTATGGTCAGAAGTTGAGTACAGGACTCATGCAGAGATGTTAGGGATATCATCACATGTCCTTGCTGTGACTAGGTCACAAGCCAAAAAGTGCCTCTCTGAACCTCAGGTCTTGGATCCTGGAACAATGGACCAAGCACCTTCCAAGAAGACGAACAGGAGGGTAAAGGCTGTGCCTTCCCAACTGCCTACAAGTGAGGATCAGGCTTCCCAGGAAACTGATCTTGAGACCCCTGAAGGAACTGTCTCTGAAGAACTTGAGGAAGACTGAAGAGAATCTCCCTTGTGGCCTAGGAGTGGCCACCCTGTGAACACAGGTACCAACCAGCAACTCAATGTCTGCTTTGCCGCCGCCTCCCGCTGGAGCCCAAGCCCAGAGCCTGACCAGAACCAGACTCCCAGACCTCTCACAGCCCGATCCACAGTCCCTGCAAAGAAGGGACCCATGGAGGCACCGAGTGACGTGGGACCGGACCTCTTAGAAGACACCCGAAAAGCTGACTGCGCAGCATCTGAGGCATCCTCGATGTTGTGCTTTGGGGACTGAGAACCCCCACCACCGAGCAGCCCTTGCACCGAAGAAGAGCTCTCCAGCATCTCCACGATCTGCGTGGGGCCCTTTTGCATTGTGCCACTCGACGCGCCATCCCGGCCACTAGCCACGTGGTCAGCGGCCATCTTGGCGACTACAACTACGATTTACACTGCGGGTCTGGTTGCTCCGGAATTGCCCTAGCTCCTGTGAAAAGGAGCACCCGCTCTGACCTTGCTGGTCCGAGTGATAAGCATTTTTCGATTCCTGCGTGGCTTGCATTAGCCAAGGCCTGTTTGCGCCGATCAAGTTGCCGACACCGCCAACAGCGAGAAACCTGCGTGGGACAGCTCTTGACCGACACCTGGATGTCCTCGTCCCCCGGTGTCCACGTGGCTGCAGAGAGAAGCTACATGACAATGCCTGTTTGCACCCGACATCGCCTGGTTCCAATCTGGTTCCACGGTAGTCACTGGCTAGTGACTTTGAACATTATCCCCTCTGCTTTCAGGTCTTCACAACTTCAGATCCACCCTTGGATCCACCGGAACTCTTCACATCGAGCCGCCTGCAGCATCTTCAGCTCCAAGCACCATCGACCTGCGTGACGAAACCCGACACTACTTCGACCCTGTGCACCCGCTTCCTGTGGGTGAGGTAACTCAGCTCCGCCGGTGTTCCTACACTGGTACTCATCTCAAGGGCCTGTGTTTTAAGTTTCAGCGTTCTAGGTCACTCGGAAGGTTCCGAACTAACTAACTTTGTACTTTTTACGCACCATAGACTTTACATTGAGAGGTGCGTGCACTTTAGACACTGCACCCGAGTCCCGCGGGCCTTTACCGACTTAATCATTGCTAGTCTCGAATAGCTCCAGCGATTCCCAAGGCCCTAGGCCTGTTCCCGTTCTCTTTGGTATCTCTTATACCACTTTCTTAGTATATGGTTTAGGTGGCCCCTAGGGCTCGTCCATATTTGTGCAACATTTGTGTATTTTAAACTGTCTTGTGATTTAACGCTTGTGCTTCTGTGCTCATAAAGAGTCCAGGGGATTTTATAGTTAATAAATCAATATATATTTTCAATATATATCTGTGTGGTATCCTTTCATTTGGTATTCAAGGGGGTTGTGTATGGTAATACAGCTGGCTTCACATGCCTTTCAGAGTTTAGCCTAAGACTGCTTTGTCCACGTTACCACTAGGATGACTGGTCCATAAGGTTGACTTACAACCAATCATCATAAGGGTTGCTTGGCATGGCACAAAGTGATCACTAGAATTAGTGAGCATTATATACCAGGCCAACTTCTCACAGGCTTGTCCCTCACTTTCACTGGCCTCACATATCTGAAGACACCAAGGAGTTTTGTCGCTCCTGTGTAACCTGCCAAGTCAGTGCTAAAGCAGGTAGCACCACAAAGGCCCCCCTGATACCACTACCTGTGGTGGGGGTCCCCTTTAAAAGAGTGGGGATTGATATTGTTGGTCCAATGGATCCCCCTACAGCATCTGGGCACAGATTCATACTGGTGGTGGTGGACCATGCCACCAGGTACCCTGAGGCAATTCCACTTAGGACCACAACAGCTCCTATTGTGGCCAGGGCCTTACTTGGAGTTTTCTCCAGAGTGGGGTTTCCTAAGGAGGTAATATCTGACAGAGGGGCCAACTTCATGTCTGGATATTTGACAGCTATGTGGAAGGAATGTGGTGTCAACTACAAGTTCACCACTCCTTACCATCCACAATGTAATGGGCTTGTTGAAAGATTTAACAAGACCCTAAAGGGCATGAATAAAGGATTACCTGAAAAGCTCAGGCGAAGATGGGACATCCTACTGCCCTGCCTTTTGTTTGCTTACAGAGAGGTCCCACAAAAGGGGGTTGGCTTCAGCCCCTTTGAGTTGTTATTTGGGCACCCTGTAAGAGGACCCCTATGTCTAGTGAAGGAAGGATGGGAGTTACCTCTCAAAAAGCCTAAACAGGACATAGTGGACTATGTACTTGGTCTCCGCTCCCGGATGGCTGAATACATGGAAAAGGCATCCAAAAACCTTGAGGCTAGCCAAGAATTACAAAAAGCTTGGCATTACCAAAAGGCTGTCATGGTTGAGTTTCAGCCAGGACAGAAGGTATGGGTGTTGGAGCCAGTGGCCCCAGCAGCACTCCAAGACAAATGGTCTGGACCCCATACAATTCTGGAAAAGAAGGGAGAGGTTACCTACTTGGTGGACCTAGGAACTCCCAGGAGCCCCCACAGGGTGCTCCATGTTAACAGACTAAAGGCATATGTCAACAGGGAAGACATGGGCTTGCTCATGGCTACAGATGAGGGACAGGAGGATGAGAGTGACCCTCTCCCAGACCTGCTCACTCAGAACCCTGAGGATGGTTCAGTTGATGGTGTGGCCTTAGATGGCAGCCTCACTGAACATCAGCAACATGACTGTAGACAAGTTCTGCAGGCATACAGACATGTGTTCTCATTGACACCCAGTCAGACTAACTGGTGTACCCATGTGGTGGACACTGGTGACAGTCTTCCTGTAAAGAGCAAGATTTACAGGCAACCTGACCACGTCAGGGACTGTATAAAGGCTGAGGTGCAAAAGATGCTGGAATTAGGTGTCATTGAGCCTTCAGAGAGCCCCTGGGCTAGCCCAGTGGTTCTGGTCCCCAAACCTCACACCAAAGATGGCAAGAGAGAGATGAGGTTCTGTGTGGACTACAGAGGACTCAATGCTGTCACCAGGACAGATGCACACCCTATTCCAAGGGCAGATGAGCTCATTGACAAGTTGGCTTCTGCCAAATATTTGAGCACATTTGACTTGACAGCTGGCTACTGGCAAATCAGGTTAGCTGAGGAGTCTAAAGCCCAAACTGCATTTTCTACCCCCAGTGGGCATTATCAATTTGTGGTGATGCCCTTTGGTTTGAAAAATGCACCTGCCACCTTACAAAGGTTGGTGAATCACGTCCTTACTGGGTTGGATGACTTTTGTGCAGCATATCTGGATGATATTGCTGTCTTTAGCTCCACCTGGGAGGATCACCTGGTCCACCTGAAGGAAGTGCTTGAGGCTCTGCAGAAGGCAGGCCTCACTATCAAGGCAACAAACTGCCAGATAGGGCAGAGCAAGGTTGTATACCTGGGCCACCTTGTAGGTGGAGGCCAAGTTCAACCACTGGAGAGTAAGATCCAGGCCATCAAATACTGGTCCCCTCCAACTACCCAGACTCAGGTCAGAGCTTTCTTGGGCCTGACTGGGTACTACAGGAAGTTTGGTAAGAACTATGGGTCCATTGTGACTCCTCTTAATGATCTGACATCTAAGAAGATGCCCAAAAAGGTTCAGTGGACAGAAATCTGTCAAAAGGCATTTGATGACCTGAAGAAGGCCATGTGCTCTGCACCTATCCTGAAGAGTCCTGACTACTCAAGAGAGTTCATTGTCCAAACAGATGCCTCTGAGTTGGGAGTGGGAGCAGTGCTTTCACAGCTTAATGTAGATGGCCAGGACCAGCCCATTGCTTTTATTAGCAGAAGGCTGACCCCCAGAGAGAAACGTTGGTCAGCTATTGAGAGGGAGGCCTTTGCTGTGGTGTGGGCCCTGAAGAAGTTGAGACCATACTTATTTGGCACTCACTTCAAGATTCAGACCAACCATAAGCCCCTCTTATGACTTAATCAGATGAAGGGTGAAAACCCCAAACTATTCAGGTGGTCCATTTCCCTACAGGGGATGGACTTTACAGTGGAGCACCGCCCAGGGACTGACCATGGCAACGCAGATGGTCTCTCCAGGTACTTCCACTTAGAACATGAAGACACAACTGGTCAAGGTTAGTCTAATGTCCCTGCGTTGGGGGGGGGGTTGTGTAGGAGAGTAGGGTCTGCTATCCTATGGTCACCCCAAATTTTTGCTTTTTGCTTCACTGGTTTATGACTTAATGTGGCTGTGGGCCTGCTAATCAGACCCACAGCCTGCTGTTCTCTCTCTAAATTACTGCCAGTGCACTCTAGGTGCATTACGAATTGGATACTGGTTCACCTTATAGGCCCCTGTAACAGTGCACCATAGGTGCCCAGGGCATAGGTGTATCCAAGGCCTACCAGGGGCTGTAGCATGTATTGTGCCACCCCTGGCCTGGCCTCCATATTTGACACAACTGGCTGATCACTCAGCTGGGGTAAGTTGGTGTAATCACCTCTTACTTAGATATAGTATCCCTATATCTAACCTTAAACTGGACACATATGTTCCTATCAGCCACTCCTATGGAAGGCCTCATCAATCCTGGAGGCAGAGTGCTTGGAAATATGTGAGATAGTGCTCTAGCATGAGCTGAGCCTGTCTGCAGCTGTCGGGAACCATTCCCTAAGCTGTTCCGGGATAATGCCATACCATATACTCTTAAGTGCATTATAATCCTCGCGGTTATTTGCTATCTTTGGTTTGGCTTTATCAAAACATGTCGAGTAAGGTGTCATACGAATTGGAATACTATCCCCTCGACAGTTCTGTCGACGGGGATAGCATTCCACCCTTCTAGAGGGACACAACATGTGTGTAGCCCTAACCCCGGTTAAAGTTAACCAGAGCCTCAGCATCACAAAATGGATGCTGCCACCACAGACACGAGTCTGGCCTCCTGCTGCTGACCGAAACTCGGCAGATGGTGGCCTGGACAAAGGGTTTCCTGCCTTGGGAGGTGCGAGCACCACCCCAGACAGGGTTTTGTGTATTGGGTAGGAGAGGGCTGAATAGAATCAGACATGCCCGGGGCACACAAGGTGTCCCCGTGCATAAGCCAGTCCAAACCGGTCCTGGGACTTTCCAGACCCAGGCCTGGACCCAGGAGCTGGACAAAGGAAAGGGGGTGTAACCGCCCCCCTTCCTGGTTCCTCCCAGAGGAGGGACCTAGTAGGTGATCCACCCCTCAGATTGGGAATAAGAGTGGGAGCAGTACCATTGCACAGCAGATCATCCTGAATCAACTTAACACTAAAAAGAAGACTGGACTTCGACATTCTGCTGCTCAGAAGACTGAAGAGAATCTCCCTTGTGGCCTAGGAGTGGCCACCCTGTGAACACAGGTACCAACCAGCAACTCGACGTCTGCTTTGCCGCCGCCTCCCGCCGGAGCCGGAGCCCAGAGCCCGACAAGAACCAGACTCCCAGACCTCTCACCGCCCGATCCACAGTCCCTGCAAAGAAGGGACCCGTGGAGGCACCGAGTGACGTGGGACCGGACCTCTTGGAAAAAACCCGAAAAGCTGACTGCGCAGCATCTGAGGCATCCTCGACGTTGTGCTTTGGGGACTGAGAACCCCCACCACCAAGCAGCCCTTGCACCGAAGAAGAGCCCTTCAGCATCTCCACGATCTGCGTGGGGCCCTTTTGCATTGTGCCACTCGACGCGCCATCTCGGCCACTAGCCACGTGGTCAGCGGCCATCTTGGCAACGAAACCGACGAACTAAACTGCGGGTCTGGTTGCTCCAGACCTAGCTCCTGTGAAAAGGAGCACCCGCTCTGATCTTGCTGGTCCGAGTGATAAGCCTTTTTCGATTCCTTCGTGGCTTGCATTAGCCAAGGCCTGTTTGCTCGGATCAAGTTGCCGACACCGCCAACAGCGAGAAGCCTGCGTGGGACAGCTCGTGACTGACTCCTGGACGTCCTCGACCACCGGTGTCCACGTGGCTGCTGAGAGAAGCTACACGACAACGCCTGTTTGCACCCGACATCGCCTGGTTCCAATCTGGTTCCATGGTAGTCACTGGCTAGTGACTTTGAACATTGTCCCCTCTGCTTTCAGGTCTTCACAACTTCAGATCCACCCTTGGATCCACAGGAACTCTTCACATCGAGCCGCCTGCAGCATCTTCAGCTCCAAGCACCATCGACCTGCGTGACGAAACCCGACACTACTTCGACCCTGTGCACCCGCTTCCTGTGGGTGAGGTAACTCAGCTCCGCTAGTGTTCCTACACTGGTACACATCTCAAGGGCCTGTGTCTTAAGTTTCAGCGTTCTAGGTCACTCGGAAGGTTCCGAACTAACTAACTTTGTACTTTTTACGCACCATAGACTTTACATTGAGAAGTGCGTGCACTTTAGACACTGCACCCGAGTCCCGCGGGCCTTTCCCGACTTAATCATTGCTAGTCTCGAATAGCTCCAGCGATTCCCAAGGCCCAAGGCCTGTTCCCGTTCTCTTTGGTATCTCTTATACCACTTTCTTAGTATATGGTTTAGGTGGCCCCTAGGGCTCATCCATACTGAGCAACTTTTGTGTATTTTAAACTGTCTTGTGATTTAACGCTTGTGCTTCTGTGCTCATAAAGAGTCCAGGGGATTTTATAGTTAATAAATCAATATATATTTTCAATATATATCTGTGTGGTGTCCTTTCATTTGGTATTCAAGGGGGTTGTGTATGGTAATACAGCTGGCTTCACATGCCTTTCAGAGTTTAGCCTAAGACTGCTTTGTCCACGTTACCACTAGGATAACTGGTCTATAAGGTTGACTTACAACCAATCATCATAAGGGTTGCTTGGCATGCTACAAAGTGATCACTAGAATTAGTGAGCATTATATACCAGGCCAACTTCTAACAACGGGTATGCTCATTGGTGGGTCCCGTGGTCTCCATGCCACTGGAATCAAGCTATCCTGGCTGATGATGGCTGATAGCCAGACACCGTTCCTAGGATGCTTGATTCTGGTCCAGGGAAGACATGGCTTGGCAGTTCGGGCTGGAGTGTTTCCATGAGGCACAGGGTAAAAACTGATTTGCATATGGCCATGTCTGAACTGGGGTGGTGGGGTGAGCAAAATAACGATGGATTAAACCCAGATCTGTGACTGGGGGTGAATGTATTGCCATTGTGCAACATTCCGTCTATCAATTGTTGTTTTTGCATTTGTCACCCCGAATGGGATGGGTATGCTCAGACGTAAGTCCTGTGCTCTCCATGCCACTGGTATCAAGCTATCCCGGCTGATGACGACTGATAGCCAGAAACCGGTCCTAGGATGCTTGATTCTGGTCCAGGGAAGACATGGCTTGGCAGTTCGGGCTGGACTGTTCCCATGAGGCACAGGGTTAAGACTGATCTGCATATGGCCATGTCTGAACTGGGGTGGTGTGGTGAGCAAAATAATGATGGATTAAACCCAGATCTGTGACTGGGGGTGTATGTTTTGCCATTGTGCAACATCCCATCCATCAATTGTTGTTTTTGCATTTGTCACCCCGAGTGGGACAGGTATGCTCAGACGTGAGTCCCGTGCTCTCCATGCCACTGGAATCAAGCTATCCTGGCTAATGACGGCTGATAGCCAGAAATCGGTCCTAGGATGCTTGATTCTGGTCCAGGGAGGACATGGTTTGGCAGTTCGGGCTGGACTGTTCCCATGAGGCACTGAGTCAAGACTGATTTGCATATGGCCATGTCTGAACTGGGGTGGTGTGGTGAGCAGAATAACGATGGATTAAACCCAGATCTGTGATTGGGGGTGAATGTATTTCCATTGTGCAACATTCAGTCTATCAATTGTTGTTTTTGCATTTGTCACCCCGAGTGGTACGGGTATGCTCAGATGTGAGTCCTGTGCTCTCCATGCCACTGGAATCAAGCTATTGGGCTGATGATGGCTGATAGCCAGAAACTGGTCCTAGGATGCTTGATTCCGGTCCAGGTAAGACATGGCTTGGCAGTTTGGGCTGGACTGTTCCCATGATGCAAAGGGTAAAGACTGATTTGCATTTGGCCATGCTTGAACTGGGGTGGTGTGGTGAGCAAAATAACGATGGATTAAACCCAGATCTGTGACTGGGGGTGAATGTATTGCCATTGTGCAACATTCCGTCTATCAATTGTTGTTTTTGCATTTGTCACCCCGAGTGGGACGGGTATGCTCAGATGTGAGTCCTGTGCTCTCCATGCCACTGGAATCAAGCTATCCTGGCTGATGACGGCTGATAGCCAGAAACCGGTCCTAGGATGATTGATTCAGGTCCAGGTAAAACATGGTTGGCAGTTCGGGCTGGACTGTTCCCATGAGGCACAGAGTCAAGACTGATTTGCATATGGCCATGTCTGAAATGGGGTGGTGTGGTGAGCAGAATAACAATGGATTAAACCCAGATCTGTGACTTGGGGTGAATCTATTGCCATTGTGCAACATTCCGTCTATCAATTGTTATTTATGCATTTGTCACCCCGAGTGGGATGGGTATGCTCAGACGTGAGTCCTGTGCTCTCCATGCCACTGGAATCAATTTATCCCGGCTGATGACGGCTGATAGCCAGAAACCGTTCCTAGGATGCTTGATTCTGGTCCAGGGAAGACATGGCTTGGCAGTTCGGGCTGGACTGTTCCCATGAGGCACAGGGTAAAGACTGATCTGCATATGGCCATGTCTGAACTGGGGTGGTGTGGTGAGCAAAATAACGATGGATTAAACCCAGATCTGTGACTGGGGGTGTATGTTTTGCCTTGTGCAACATTACGTCCATCAATTGTTGTTTTTGCATTTGTCACCCCGAGTGGGACAGGTATGCTCAGACGTGAGTACCATGCTCTCCATGCCACTGGAATCAAGCTATCCTGGCTGATGATGGCTGATAGCCAGAAACCGGTCTTAAGATGCTTGATTCTGGTCCAGGGAGGACATGATTTGGCAGTTCGGGCTGGACTGTTCCCATGAGGCACAGAGTCAAGACTGATTTGCATATGGCCATGTCTGAACTGGGGTGGTGTGGTGAGCAGAATAACGATGGATTAAACCCAGATCTGTGACTGGGGGTGAATGTATTGCCATTGTGCAACATTCCGTCCATCAATTGTTGTTTTTGCATTTGTCACCCCGAGTGGGACGGGTATCCTTAGACGTGAGTCCTGTGCTCTCCATGACACTGGAATCAAGCTATCCTGGCTGATGAAGGCTGAGAGACAGAAACCGGTCCTAGGATGCTTGATTCCGGTCCAGCTAAAACATGGCTTGGCAGTTCCGGCTGGACTGTGTCCATGAGGCACAGGGTCAAGACTGATTTGCATATGGCCATGTCTGAACTGGGGTGGTGTGGTGAGCAAAATTATGATGGATTAAACTCAGATCTGTGACTGGGGGTGAATGTTTTGCCATTGTGCATCATTCCGTCCATCAATTGCTGTTTTTGCATTTGTCACTACGAGTGGGACGGGTATGCTCAGACGTGAGTCCTGTGCTCTCCATGCCACTGCAATCAAGCTATCCTGGCTGATGACGGCTGAAAGCCAGAAACAGGTCCTGGAATGCTAGATTCCGGTCCAGGGAAGACATGGCTTGGCAGTTCGGGCTGGACTGTTCCCATGAGGCACAGGGTCAAGATTGATTTGCATATTGCCATGTCTGTACTGGGGTGGTGTGGTGAGCAAAATAACAATGGATTAAACCCTGATCTGTGACTGTGAGTGAGTTTTTTTCCATTGTGCAACATTCCGTCCATCAATTGTTGTTTTTGCATTTGTCACCCCGAATGGGACAGGTATGCTCAGACGTGAGTCAGTGATCTCCATGCCAGTGGAATCAAGCTATCCTAGCTGATAACAGCTGATAGCCAGAAACCAGTCCTAGGATGCTTGATTCTGGTCCAGCGAATACAAGGCTTGGCTGTTCGGGCTGGACTGTTCCCATGAGGCACAGGGTCAAGACTGATTTGCATATGGCCATGTCTGAACTGGGGTGGTGTGGTGAGCAAAATAACGATGGATTAAACCCAGATCTGTGACTGGGGGTGAATGTTTTGCCATTGTGCAACATTCCGTCCATCAATTGTTGTTTTTGCATTTGTCACCCCGAGTGGGACGGGTATGCTCAGACGTGAGTCCCGTGCTCTCCATGCCACTGGAATCAAGCTATCCTGGCTGATGATGGCTGATAGCCAGACACCGGTCCTAGGATGCTTGATTCTGGTCCAGGGAAGACATGGCTTGGCAGTTTGGGCTGGACTGTTCCCATGAGGCACAGGGTAAATACTGATTTGCATATGGCCATGTCTGAACTGGGGTGGTGTGGTGAGCAAAATAACAATGGATTAAACCCAGATCTGTGACTGGGGGTGAATGTATTGCCATTGTGCAACATTCCGTCTACCAATTGATGTTTTTGCATTTGTCACCCAGAGTGGGATGGGTATGCTCAGACGTGAGTCCTGTGCTCTCCATGCCACTGGAATCAAGCTATCCCGGCTGATGACGGCTGATAGCCAGAAACCCGTCCTAGGATGCTTGATTCTGGTACAGGGAAGAATAGGCTTGTCAGTTCGGACTGGACTGTTCCCATGAGGCACAGGGTAAGGACTGATCTGCATATGGCCATGTCTGAACTGGGGTGGTGCGGTGAGCAAAATAACGATGGATTAAACCCAGATCTGTGACTGGGGGTGAATGTTTTGCCATTGTGCAACATTCCGTCTATCAATTGTTGTTTTTGCATTTGTCTCCCCGAGTGGGACGGGTGTGCTCAGACGTGAGACCTGTGCTCTCCATGCCACTGGAATGAAGCTATCCTGGCTGATGACGGCTAATAGCCAGAAACCGGTCCTAGGATGCTTGATTCTGGTCCAGCGAAGACATGGCTTGGCAGTTTGGGCTGGACTGTTCCCATGAGGCACAGGGTCAAGACTGATTTGCATATGGCCATGTCTGAACTGGGGTGGTGTGGTGAGCAAAATAACGATGGATTATACACAGATCTGTGACTGGGGGTGAATGTATTGCCATTGTGCAACATTCCGTCTATCAATTGTTGTTTTTGCATTTGTCACCCCGAGTGGGACGGGTATGCTCAGACGTGAGTCCTGTGCTCCCCATGCCACTGGAATCAAGCTATCCTGGCTGATGACAGCTGATAGCCAGAAACCGGTCCTAGGATGCTTGGTTCCGGTCCAGGGAAGACATGGCTTGGCAGTTCGGGCTAGACTGTTCCTATGAGGCATAGGGTCAAGACTGATCTGCATATGGCCATTTCTGAACAGGGGTAGTGTGGTGAGCAAAATAATGATGAATTAAACCAAGATCTGTGACTGGGGGTGAATGTTTTGCCATTTTGCAACATTCCGTGCATCAATTGTTGTTTTTGCATTTGTCACCCCGAGGGGAAGGGGTATGCTCAGGCGTGAGTCCCGTGCTCTCCATGCCACTGGAATCAAGCTATCCTGGCTGATGACAGCTGATAGCCAGAAACCGGTCCTAGGATGCTTGGTTCCGGTCCAGGGAAGACATGGCTTGGCAGTTCGGGCTAGACTGTTCCTATGAGGCATAGGGTCAAGACTAATTTGCATATGGCCATGTCTGAACTGGGGTGGTGTGGTGAGTAAAATAACAATGGATTAAACCCAGATCTGTGACTGGGGTGAATGTTTTGCCATTGTGCAACATTCCATCCATCAATTGTTGTTTTTGCATTTGTCACCCCGAGTGAGACAGGTATGCTCAGACGTGAGTCCTGTGATCTCCATGCCAGTGGAATCAAGCTATCCTAGCTGATGACAGCTGATAGCCAGAACCCAGTCCTAGGATGCTTGATTCTGGTCCAGCGAAGACATGGCTTGGCAGTTTGGGCTGGACTGTTCCCATGAGGCACAGGATCAAGACTGATGTGCATATGGCCATGTCTGAACTGGGGTGGTGTGGTGAGCAAAATAACGATGGATTAAACACAGATCTGTGACTGCAGGTGAATGTTTTGCCATTGTGCAACATTCCGTCCATCAATTGTTGTTTTTGCATTTGTCACCCCGAGTGGGACAGGTATGCTCAGACGTGAGTCCTGTGCTCTCCATGCCACTGGAATCAAGCTATCCTGGCTGATGATGGCTGATAGCCAGAAACTGGTCCTAGGATGCTTGATTCTGGTCCAGGGAGGACATGGTTTGGCAGTTCGGGCTGGACTGTTCCCATGAGGCACAGAGTCAAGACTGATTTGCATATGGCCATGTCTGAACTGGGGTGGTGTGGTGAGCAGAATAACAATGGATTAAACCCAGATCTGTGACTTGGGGTGAATGTATTGCCATTGTGCAACATTCCGTCTATCAATTGTTGTTTTTGCATTTGTCACCCCGAGTGGGACGGGTATGCTCAGACGTGAGTCCCGTGCTCTCCATGCCACTGGAATCAAGCTATCGGGCTGATGACGGCTGATAGCCAGAAACTGGTCCTAGGATGCTTGATTCCGGTCCAGGTAAGACATGGCTTGGCAGTTTGGGCTGGACTGTTCTCATGATGCAAAGGGTAAAGACTGATTTGCATATGGCCATGTCTGAACTGGGGTGGTGTGGTGAGCAAAATAACGATAGAATAAACCCAGATCTGTGACTGGGGGTGAATGTTTTGCCATTGTGCAACATTCCGTCCATCAATTGTTGTTTTTGCATTTGTCACCCCGAGTGGGACGGGTATGCTCAGACGTGAGTCCCGTGCTCTCCATGCCACTGGAATCAAGCTATCCTGGCTGATGATGGCTGATAGCCAGACACCGGTCCTAGGATGCTTGATTCTGGTCCAGGGAAGACATGGCTTGGCAGTTCAGGCTGGACTGTTCCCATGAGGCACAGGGTAAATACTGATTTGCATATGGCCATGTCTGAACTGGGGTGGTGTGGTGAGCAAAATAACAATGGATTAAACCCAGATCTGTGACTGGGGGTGAATGTATTGCCATTGTGCAACATTCCGTCTACCAATTGATGTTTTTGCATTTGTCACCCAGAGTGTGATGGGTATGCTCAGACGTGAGTCCTGTGCTCTCCATGCCACTGGAATCAAGCTATCCCGGCTGATGACGGCTGATAGCCAGAAACCCGTCCTAGGATGCTTGATTCTGGTACAGGGAAGAAAAGGCTTGGCAGTTCGGACTGGACTGTTCCCATGAGGCACAGGGTAAGGACTGATCTGCAAATGGCCATGTCTGAACTGGGGTGGTGCGGTGAGCAAAATACCGATGGATTAAACCCAGATCTGTGACTGGGGGTGAATGTTTTGCCATTGTGCAACATTCCGTCTATCAATTGTTGTTTTTGCATTTGTCTCCCCGAGTGGGACGGGTGTGCTCAGACGTGAGACCTGTGCTCTCCATGCCACTGGAATGAAGCTATCCTGGCTGATGACGGCTAATAGCCAGAAACCGGTCCTAGGATGCTTGATTCTGGTCCAGCGAAGACATGGCTTGGCAGTTTGGGCTGGACTGTTCCCATGAGGCACAGGGTCAAGACTGATTTGCATATGGCCATGTCTGAACTGGGGTGGTGTGGTGAGCAAAATAACGATGGATTATACACAGATCTGTGACTGGGGGTGAATGTATTGCCATTGTGCAACATTCCGTCTATCAATTGTTGTTTTTGCATTTGTCACCCCGAGTGGGACGGGTATGCTCAGGCGTGAGTCCTGTGCTGTCTATGCCTTTGGAATCAAGCTATCCTGACTGATGATGGCTGATAGCCAGAAACCGGTCCTAGGATGCTTTATTCTGTTCCAGAGAAGACATGGCTTGATAGTTTGGGCTGGACTGTACCCATGATGAACAGGGTAAAGACTGATTTGCATATGGCCATGTCTGAACTAGGGTAGTGTGGTGAGCAAAATAACGATGGATTAAACCCAGATCTGTGACTGGGGGTGAATGTATTGCCATTGTGCAACATTCCGTCTATCAATTGTTGTTTTTGCATTTGTCACCCCGAGTGGGACGGGTATGCTCAGACGTGAGTCCTGTGCTCCCCATGCCACTGGAATCAAGCTATCCTGGCTGATGACGGCTGATAGCCAGAAACCGGTCCTAGGATGCTTGATTCTGGTCCAGGGAAGACATGGCTTGGCAGTTCGGGCTGGACTGTTCCCATGAGGCACAGGGTAAAGACTGATCTGCATATGGCCATGTCTGAACTGGGGTGGTGTGGTGAGTAAAATAACAATGGATTAAACCCAGATCTGTGACTGGGGTGAATGTTTTGCCATTGTGCAACATTCCATCCATCAATTGTTGTTTTTGCATTTGTCACCCCGAGTGAGACAGGTATGCTCAGACGTGAGTCCCGTGATCTCCATGCCAGTGGAATCAAGCTATCCTAGCTGATGACAGCTGATAGCCAGAACCCAGTCCTAGGATGCTTGATTCTGGTCCAGCGAAGACATGGCTTGGCAGTTTGGGCTGGACTGTTCCCATGAGGCACAGGATCAAGACTGATTTGCATATGGCCATGTCTGAACTGGAGTGGTGTGTTGATCACAATAACGTTGAATTAAACACAGATCTGTGACTGGGGGTGAATGTTTTGCCATTGTGCAACATTCTGTCCATCAATTGTTATTTTTGCATTCGTCACCCCGAGTGGGACGGGTATGCTCAGGCGTGAGTCCCGTGCTCTCCATGCCACTGGAATCAAGCTATCCTGGCTGATGACGGTGTGGAAAAAGGTACGGGCCGATGACCTTTTTCAAAGTTGCCCGGCGCTAACCGCCTCTAATACCACTCTAGTTACCAAACAAAGAGGCAGGCGCTGGAGACTGGAAGGCAGGAAACAGAAGTTTTATTCCGACGGAGCAGAACACATCAATTCAGACAACAGGGTATCTTCACGAGGTGCTCTAACGGTATCTCTGAGACCTGGCCTCTTATACACCGGTTTATGATCTTTATTACAGTTTATTGCATGTGTCACATTGTCGTAAATACTTTGAAGTACGGAAAGGCATCCTCGGAATCCCCGCTTCAGGCCCGTTCCCACACACATTTACAGTAGAAGTCCCATCCCCGGTCACAACAAGTGACGATTGTCGCGCAGCTGGACATTCCGCCGATTCACGGAATGTATGTGGATGATCGGATCTCATGGGGTGGGGGCTTTGATCAACTCGTGGATCCTTTGATGGGAGAAGCTTCCTACTGTATGGGGGGGGAAATAAACAGCATCTGCAGGGCCAGGTGGCGGCCTGGGAACGAGTAAGACAATCGGGTACAGAGGAGAGGGGGTTTTATCAAAGGACCCGGGATCATGAAAGGAATGGAGGGAGGTGTTGAGCTGGGAACAGGATGGGGTTCCGAGGCAGGGCTGCGCTGAAGAGGGGTTTATGGCCCAAGCATGTGGGAGCGGGGGTTGTCAGCGCGCGGGGGGATGCCTGCGAGGTCGGGAGAGAGAGAGAGAGACGCGCTGGCTGTTGGCGATGGGCAGAGTGGCCGTGGTATTTAAAATGGCTGCCGCTTACGCGCACAAATGGACTCAAAAAGGGGGACAAGATGGCGCCGATAAGTTGACACTGCAGACCAGATTTTAACAGTCCTCCCTTTTCAACATATCTAGCCAGCTTGTCTAATCAATGTCTATCTGCATCAGATTCCTAACCTCGACATCATACAGTGCTCTCATGCGTTCTTTTTCAAAGTCCACAGTCTTAGGGCAGATACAATTCGCACATAGTGAACACAGAGGCGGCAGGCATTGAATTCCTAAGCAGAACCCACATATTACAACCACAGGAATCAGGATAATAGTAAACAGTCTCCAGCCCCAGTTCTTAACAGTACTTCAAAACCATCCACCAAGCGACCATTCTTCTTGCTCCTGGTGAACTTCTGAGGAGAGTCTGTGGAGATGTTCGATGGCTTTGTACACTGAGGGTGAATTGTCCGGTATATATGTACAGCAGCTGGACCCAATAATGCGGCATGCTCCACCACGATCCGCTAGAACCACATCTAGAACAAGGCGGTTCTGGAGAGCCACCAAGCGGACCGCTTGAAGCTCGGCTGTATTGTTGGCAAGGATGCCAGCTGTGATGTTCATTGTTGTCTCGACTGCCTGAGTCAAATGTCGGATGGCACGGCTGTTTGCCATCGGGCCCCAGAGCGGAATAAGTCCCTTCATTGCATCGAGGAACTGTGCCCCTGTAGAGTCGGCTTGTTCAATGTCCTTGGCTCGTTTTTGTCTATGGTGATTCGCTGGAACCACATAGGTCGGAGGAAGGGCAAAGGAGATAAAACAGGTGCCCCCCCAGCCTTTGGGGAGCCAGGTGTAGGCTTTTGTGCCGCAAACAAAGTACATGTTTGGAGAGGATACAAAGGAAGGTGGATCGGTGGAGTCCAAAGTTCTGGTGATGCGGCAGGCACTGCGGCCCACCAGCTGTGTCCCAAGCCCTTCTAAGCACATAAGGCCTGTGACGTTGATGACGGATAGGGCCACAGTCAGGGTGGCAGCTGTTCGTTTCCGAAGGTAAGAGAAGGTGGGTCTGGTCGGATTGTTAAACACCTGCATTTCAATTCGTTCTTTGACAGGGATGTCCATGTGGATAGAGTCGTTGAAGGTCTGCGGGCAGAAGTGTGTCTTCGTTTTGTTTCGCCAGACCTCATGAAAGAAATGCGTCATAGTTTTGCTGGAGGTGGCATTATCCCTACAGCTCTCTTGCAAGAGGATCAGCCAAGCAAGGCAGGAGCCGTGAATTGAGAAGGGTGAAGGGATGAAGGGTATCGAATGTCCAGTGGCGTGGGGTAGCAAACCACAGATCCAGCAGTTGGTGGCATTGGTGGCAAGATTGTGCTGGTGTAGCAGTTGCACAAAGGAGTTGTTCCAAAACTCCTTTCGCCTTTCGCTGAGTTGGGGTGAAAGAGAAATCAGATAATGTTCCTTCATGGTGGTAGGCTGTGCGGTGGTCAGGAATGTCTCATGAGCGGGTGCGCTTTCTTCCACAATCCAGAGGGTGGTCATGAGGAGGAGGCAAAAGATGATTGCGATAAAGAGTGCAATTGTCTTTGAACTGTAGATTTTGTCAGTCTTTTGGTTGCTGTAGTGAATCCTCGGGTGTCCGGTCGCTTCCATCATCTTCTTATCGGGCGCTTCCATCATCTTCTTATCGGGCGCTTCCATCATCTTCAAGGGAGCTCGTTAGCGGGCAGAACCAAAGACCTCGTCTGGCTTTCTCTCCTGACAGCCTTTGTAGTGTTAGGCCACCGATCTGAGAATTATGACTTAGTCAATGGTCTACTTAGCCGAAACTCCCTCCTTTCGTCGCAGGTTATACCCTTCTCTGGATGGCACGGTGGGGTCAGGAATCTTTGCTAGTTCGAGTGTCTCTGTGTCTGGATAGCAGTTCAATGATGGTCGGTCTCTGTTCAGGAGCTCTTCCTGGGTGGTCACGTCTTCGGTCGTTGTCAGAGTCGGGGGGATCCGTTTGCAGTGGTGCGCATGTACCCAGGTCCGTTTTCCTTTCACTCGAAGAGCTGTTCGGGTAGTGAGGAGGACTTGCCAGGGGCCCGTCCACCGGGGTTCAAGACTCTTGGCACGCTGGAAGTTTCTTATCAAGACGTAGTCCCCGGGTTGCAGGTTATGTCCGGGACCCCTGGAAGCGTCAGGGATGGCATGCAGCACCTGTTGGTGAATGACAGACAGAGTTTCAGTCAATTTATACAAGTAATCAGACATTAGGACGTCCGGGACGTCATGAATGGAAGTCGGTTTTGGTGCAGACCAGACGCTCATGGGTCGGCCGAAAACGACCTCGTACGGTGTCAAGTGGTGTTTGGTGGGGGTGGAGCGCATCAATAGCAATGCCAGTGGGAGAGCGTCTGGCCATTTCAGTCCTGTGGTAGCCAATATCTTGGCTAGTTTTAGTTTTAGTGTGGCATTGTGTCGCTCAACAAGTCCAGCAGACTGGGGGTGGAAGACTGCGTGGAACTTCTGTTTTACACCCAGCCCCTTCAAGATGAGCTGGATAACTTCGGCTACGAAGTGGGGGCCATTGTCGCTCCATAAAATTCAGCAAAGGCCGTAGCGAGGGAAAAATTCTTTTAATAGTACTTTTGCAGTGGCCATAGCAGTGTTGTCACGGGTTGGGTATGCTTCCACCCATTTGCTGAATGCACACACCACAACAAGTACGTATTTCAGGCCTTGGCATCTGTCTAGTTGGATGTAGTCCATCTGTAGGACTTCAAATGGGTGATTGGGAACCCCAAAACCTCCCCGGGGTACTATAGTTCCTTTCCCAGGGTTATGTTGCAAGCATATCAAGCATTTTTGGACCAGACGTTTGGCGGAGTCTGTGATTTTGTCGTTGTGCCAAACTCTGGAGACAAGTTCGATCATGGGGGCTGATCCTATGTGTGCAGGGGAGTGTGCCATAGTCAATATGGGAATCAGGTATGAGTCAGGTAGCAACCATTTGTTCGTGTCTTTTGTTCGCCAGCAGCCTTCGTCGTCTTTCAGTCCCACCCGTGCCCATTCAGTCAATTCGTGTTGCGAGCTAGCCATTTGAATGTCCCTAATAGTGTCCCTAGCGTCGGTCCATTTCTCTGCTTGGGACCTGGTCACGTACATGCGTTTTGTCGTCCTATTCTCAGCTGTGGTCCGAGCAGTGATGTCGGCTAGTGCATTTCCCTGTCCAATAATGTCTGTCACCTTCTTGTGTGCCTGGCATTTGATGACCGCAAGTCGTTTGGGGAGGAGGACGGCTTCGATCAGGGCGGAGACTAGATCTCCATGTAAGATGGGGGTGCCGTGTGAGGTCAAGAATCCCCTCTCCTTCCAAAGGAGTCCAAAATGGTGAACCACCCCGAAGGCATACTGGCTGTCAGTGTAAATGTTTGCTGTGGTTCCTGCTGCCAGGATGCATGCTCGTGTCAGGGCAATCAGTTCTGCTGCCTGTGCAGATCGTTGTGTGATGCGGGCTGTCTCTACTACAGTCCGGGCTGTGGTGACTGCATAAGCAGCTGAGGTGGTGCCATCAGGGAGTTTGATGCGAAAGCCGTCCACCCACAGCTCTCCATCGGGGTCAGAAAAAGCTGTGTCTCTGAGGTCGACCCTACTCCTAGTCTGTTCGTCCGTGAGGGTCACACAGTCATGTACAGGGGACACATTGGGATCGTTCTCCGGTAGGGGCAACAAGGTTGCCGGGTTCAGTGTGGTGCATCTTTTCAGGGTGATGTGGGGTGCAAGCAGAGTCAGTTCGTATCCAGTCAGTCGTGCACTTGTCAGGTGTTACGTCTTAGTTTGGTTCAGGAGGGTGTCAACTGCATGGGGTACTAATACCGTGAGGGAATTCGAGAGCACGATCCCCTCACTTTGTCGGATAGAGATAGCAGCGGCAGCTACAGCTCGAAGGCAGGCAGGCAAGGCTCTGGCTACGGGGTCAAGAGTGGCAGAGAAGTAAGCGCATGGTCGTTGCTTTGGGCCAATGGACTGGGTCAAGACAGACAAAGCACATCCCTCCCTTTCGTGAGTGTAGAGGGAGAAGGGCTTTGTATAATCGGGGGTTCCTAGGACAGGGGCCGAACAAAGGGCATCTCGTAGTTCTATGAAGGAGGATTGGCATTCGGGGGTCCAAGGGAGTGGGAAGGGGACATCTTTAGCTATCAGAGAAAGCAGTGGTTTCACAATGAGACTGAAGTTTGGTAACCACTGCCGACAGAAAGAGGTGAGGCCTAGTAGGGAGCGGACTTGTTTCTGAGTCTTAGGGACAGGGGTTTCAAGAATGGTTTGGATCCGGACGGGAGTAAGCTTCCTTCCGTCTTTGGACAAAAGGTGGCCTAAGTAAGTGACCTGGGGTTGGCAGAATTGCAACTTCTTCTTGGAGACCTTGTGGCCATTTTCCGCATGGAAGTGCAGGAGTTGAATGGTGGCTGTGACTGCTAGTGGAGTGGTATCGGCCGCCAAAAGGATGTCATCGACGTATTGTATAAACACCACTCCATCGGGTAACTGGACTTCATCCAGTTGTCTCTTGAAGGCCTGACTGTAGATGCTGGGGCTTTCTGTGTAGCCTTGGGGTGCTCGACAGAATCTATATGAGCGGGCTTTTAGGGTGAAGCCAAAGAGGTATCGGCTGTCTGGATGGATGGGGATAGAGAAGAAAGCGTTTTTGAGGTCAATGACAGTGAAGGTGGTGGCAGTAGAAGGAATCAAAGTCAGGATAGTGGTGATGTCTGAGACCACGGGGTACTGGGGTACAACTACTTTGTTGATCTCTCGAAGGTCGATGATGAAGCGGTACGCTTTCTCATCTCCCTCTCCTTGTTTCTTGATGATGGGCAAGATAGGGCTGTTGCAAACATTGCTAACCACTTCCTCTACCACTCCTGCGTCTATCAGTGACTGAATAATCTTTACCAATGCCTTCTCGCCCTCGGGCGATATCCGATATTGTGGAAGTTTCGGGAGTATTGCGTCCTGTCGAACAGTGATGTGCACTGGGTCAATCATCATGCGTCCTAAGTCCGAATCTGTCTTTGCCCACAGATACGGAGGCAGAGTGTCAAGTAGGGACGAGTCAGTGTCAATGATGGAAAACATGCGTCGGGAAGGGCAATGTCTGAGCAGAATTGGGTTGTCGTACAGGAAAACTCGAACTCCGTCTTGTGAACATCTAATAGTAGCTCGGAAATGTTTCAGCAAGTCAAGTCCCATAATGGCGTCAGGAGTATTGGCGGAAAGCAAAAACGTCGTGTCAGTTGTGTTGTTCTCTAAGTCAAAGGAGATCGGCGTGGACAAAGGGTTAGTGGAGGGCGTTCCATCGAAACCTATTGATGTTACAAGCGAGCCAGACAAGGGTGCCCTTGGCATCAGTCGTTTAGATAACGCACTATGTGTCGCGCCAGTGTCTACCAGAAATGGAGACTTTGTACCCAGGACCTTAGCGGTGACATAAGGACCTTGCTGGTCAACATAGAGCTCGACTGGATCCCTCCCTTGCCCTAGGCAGTCCTATGCGAAGTCGCGGGCATCGTTGCAGTCAGACTGTTGGTACTGGTTCTGTCGGGGACGGTCAAATGTATTCGGTCTGTTTGATCTATCGTTAGTCGTGTCATTCGCGGACCCCCGTTGCTGTCCTCTATTTCTCGGTCCACCCGCTACGTCCTTGGGGTCCCTATTTCTGTTCATCTCTAACAGAACCGGACATTGGGATTTCCAATGGCCGAATCCTTTGCAGAAAGCACACTGGTCCTCGCTAATGTCTCTACGTCCAACATGGGGTGCGTTCCTAGGGACATTTGTCTGAAAGTTCCCTTTGTATTGCTCTCGTCCTACAGTCACCCCTTGCAATTGAGCAATCATCACCCTTTCTTTTAAGTCTTTATTCTTCTTCTCTGCCGCTCTATCGTTTTCATTTTTCTGGTGCTCGTAATATTGGGCCATCTGGAGGATAGCCGCGGGTTTGGAGGCTGCCCAACTACTCTCGCTGGCCTGCAGTTTCTGAGAGACCTCCTGCGACAAACCTTTTACATAATTCTGGACAAACAGATGGTGTCCGGTTGCAGTGGTCATGTCCTGGCCGCTGTAATCGGAGAACACCGTTTCAAACCGGGAGAAGTATTCCGATACGTCTTCCTCTGGTTTCTGACAACAGGCCGTTACTATCGACCAGTCCACTTTCTTTTCTGGGATCAGGGTTTTCAATTTCTGTACAATTTTGTCTGGGAGTTCTAAAATGGATTTTAAAGGCTTCTGTCCAGGTTCTCGTTGCCTATCTATGCCATCGAGTTGTGACCAGGTATGTCCGAACAGCTCAAGGTGGTCGACTTTCCAGATTTGCTTCCACACATCAGCTGGCAGACATAACCCGAAAAACAAGTCGATGTCAGCCAGGGTCATAATCGTTGAACCTAGGGCTCTACCTAATTCAGTGTAGAAGGCGGTGGGGTTTTTACGTAAATCGGGCAGAGACTTCCGGAACGTCAGAATATCTTGCCGATCCCATGGCTGGTAGACCCAGTTGTACACTACCCTCCCTCTTGCATCTTGATGGTTGACGTCATCGTGTGTTCCCAGACCTCGTGGGGGAACCCAGTAGGGGGCAGCCTCTCTTATTGGCATCATGGTGCTAGCTCGCTCAGTTCGTGATTCGGTCGCTACGGGTGTCGTAGGTTTAGCTTCCGATTCTTGTTCAGTGAGGTGGCGGAAAACCTAAAGCGTACGCGTAAGGAGGTCTGTCACGTCACACTCGCCCTCATCCCCGATATCGACCTTTCTATACAGAGTCGTTAGGCTCTCGGGACCTTTGTCTCGATATCGGTCCTCATACGTATTCAGGGCATGATAACACAGTCGTACGGCAAAGTGCCGTCTGTGGCTCCCTGCATACGAGTTGAACATATCCGTGATGTGCTCCCCACTCTCCTTTCTTTCTACCAGTGTCCTCACTACCTTGTCGATCCCTGCTGGCTCATCTTTGCTTAA
Organism: Lissotriton vulgaris; assembly: GCF_964263255.1. NCBI lineage: Eukaryota > Metazoa > Chordata > Amphibia > Caudata > Salamandridae > Lissotriton > Lissotriton vulgaris. The sequence continues at coordinate 164,448 of NW_028254580.1, forward strand.
CCTGTTTGTTCTTGTGGAATCTGTTTTTCGGGCCTCTGGGTCATCTAACACTGTCGCTTGTGCTGTCTCTAGTACAAGGGGTTCGGCCGGCGCGGAGGCCATGGGGACCGAAGCTCTGGTACTACTCTCGTCTGTGCTTGAGGGTGGTGGGCGCTGTGCTAAAGGTTGGGAAGGGGCATATGGAGGGGGCATGTAGATGATCGGAGGACCTAACAAAAGATCATCGTTGGCTCGCTGTTTCGAGGGTAATTCAGGGTAGAGCGTAGAGGGTGTTCTAACCGGACACTGGCTTGATGTCGCTAACTCTTGTTTCTGTTTGGCTTCTTCTCTCTCCTTAATCTCTTCTTCTAATTTCTTAGCAGCTAGGTGGGCTGCCTTTCGCAGCTATTTTTCCAACCTACTTTCATTTCTCTTTTTACGTTGTTCTGTTTCTTTGCGCCACATGCCGAGACTATCGAGCATAGTGGGCGTTGTCTTGTGTTTCCCAAGGGCTGTTTCTAGCGCACTTATTTTATCCTCGTCGAAGGATCCTATCAGTGGCCACTGACTTTTCTGATCCTTCTTCGTATATTTATGCCACAGCTTGCTATAGGCTATAGCGATCAATCCATGCTTCATAAACATGTCCTTATTAGGCGTGCCTTCCAGTGGAGCTGGATGGTCCATCTCTAATAAGCGGTCCGGGCTAAACAGGCTACCAATCAGTGGGGAGAAGATAGGCATGACGGATTACAACGGGGACAAAAGTCTGCACTACCTATCTTATCACTGCGTACAAAGACTAGACAGAATATTTCTATTCTTCATTATTTGCAGGCGGTGAATACCTCAAAAGAACCAATATCGAACAGTCAATGTTCGGTCAATCAAACAATCAATGGGGAGAATAAGTAGGCACGACGGGTTACAACGGGGACAAAAGTCTGCGTTACCTACCCTTTCACTACCTGCAAAGAGAGAACCTGTTCTTCTCCGTTTGCAGACAGAGAATCTCCAGAAAACAATCCGCGAACAACAGTTCGGGCCAAACATTCAATCAGTGGGGGAGGAAGATAGGCACGACGGATTACAACGGGGACAAAAGTCTGCGTTACCTATCCTTCACTACCTGCAAAGAGAGAACCTGTTCTTCTCCGTTTGCAGACAGAGAATCTCCAAAAGAACCAACAATTCAAAGAGTAATACTAGTATTTTCCAAATCAAACAATCATTTCACAATTTGTCGTGTTACACGACCTTACCCGGACCGCATGGACAGTTTCTTGTCTTCCGAATCCAGCGCCCGATCGTCCTCTACTCTTCGTGACCGTCGCGGCACTCCTGATGGTTCCCAGTCAGGACCGTAGATCACTCGAGAGAGGTCTGTTCGGAACCAGAGAAGTTCGGATGATCGGCTGTCAGACGAGGGTCTATCGGACAGGAGCTGTTCCGATCGTTGCAGTCGTTCACTCTGTCGTCAGGACCTCTCCCACTGGATCCACGAGTCGCTGATGGGCCCCACGTTTGGGACGCCAATTGTGGAAAAAGGTACGGGCCGATGACCTTTTTTTCAAAGTTGCCCGGCGCTAACCGCCTCTAATACCACTCAAGTTACCAAACAAAGAGGCAGGCGCTGGAGACTGGAAGGCAGGAAACCGAAGTTTTATTCCGACGGAGCAGAACACATCAATTCAGACAACAGGGTATCTTCACGAGGTGCTCTAACCGTATCTCTGAGGCCTGGCCTCTTATACACCGGTTTATGATCTTTATTACAGTTTATTGCATGTGGCACATTGTCGTAAATACTTTGAAGTACGGAAAGGCATCCTCGGAATCCCCGCTTCAGGCCCGTTCCCACACACATTTACAGTAGAAGTCCCCACCCCGGTCACAACAAGTGACGATTGTCGCGCAGCTGGACATTCCGCCGAATCACGGAATGTATGTGGTCGATCGGATCTCATGGGGTGGGGGCTTTGATCAACTTGTGGATCCTTTGATGGGAGAAGCTTCCTACTGTATGGGGGGGGGCAATAAACAGCATCGGCAGGGCCAGGTGGCGGCCTGGGAACGAGTAAGACAATCGGGTACAGAGGAGGGGGTTTTTATCAAAGGACCCGGGATCATGAAAGGAATGGAGGGAGGTGTGGAGCTGGGAACAGGATGGGGTTCCGAGGCAGGGCTGCGCTGAAGAGGGATTTATGGCCCAAGCATGTGGGAGCGGGGGTTGTCAGCGCGCGGGGGGATGCCTGCGAGGTCATGCCTGCGAGGTCAGGAGAGAGAGAGAGAGACGCGCTGGCTGTTGGCGATGGGCAGAGTGGCCGTGGTATTTAAAATGGCTGCCGCTTACACGCACGAATGGACTCAAAATGGGGGACAAGATGGTGCCGATAAGTTGACACTGCAGACCAGATTTTAACAACGGCTGATAGCCAGAAACCGGTCCTAGGATGTTTGATTCCGGTCCAGGGAAGACATGGCTTGGCAGTTCGGGCTGGACTGTTCCTATGAGGCACAGGGTCAAGAATGATTTGCATATGACCATGTCTGAACTGGGGTGGTGTGGTGAGCAAAAAAATGATGGATTAAACCCAGATCTGTGACTAGGGTGAATATTTTGCCATTGTGCAACACGGCAGAAGGTGGTGCAATATTCACGCTGCAAGTATGTCATGAAAATGATGCACCGGCAGCGGTAAAAGGGGCTCAGGATTAAGGCAGCCTGTCT
>NW_028254581.1:0-22624 GCF_964263255.1 Lissotriton vulgaris
TCTGTATGGATGGACTTCTGCCAGCTGGAGCTGTGGCATGATGCAGGTTGCAGCGTCTCCGGTCAGAGTGTCGGCATGGAAGTCTCGGTATCCTCTGCTTTGCTTGGGCAAAGGGAGGTATATTTATACCTGATAGGTGGCTTGGAATGCTGGTATTGACGTGAAGTCAGTCAGAGGAAGACTTCAGGAATGAACCCCTAGGGAATAGTGTTCCATGCATATTTAATGAGTTCTTGGAGAAATCAATAATCCTGTGCTAGGTAAATTCCAAGAGCTTATGGGTCTGTTTCTAAGAATTCGCTGTGACTTTAGGTTAGTCACTGTTGGACATGGAGATGACGTATTTAGGATAGACCGTCTTCTGCGCCCAGAGCACACATCAGATAAGGGACAGCTCTGTTGCTCGTTATTGTGAAAGGAGGGCTAATGTAGGTGAAAGGGCCTTAAGTCGGTGAAAGGGCATGCCTGTCTTTGTGGCACGAAGGATTTGTGCCTCTGAAACTTTGCACCTATGTTAGGGCCTCAATCTAACACATAAAACTACCAAAGTACATAAAAAACAACGTGACATAGTTATTTGAAATGGCAAAATGATTTTTATTTACAAATCAGCTGCATGTCCATGGGTTTTGGGGTGCCCCTGTATATGCCAACATTTTCATGGCTAAGTTCGAACAGGAAAAAATTTTTGACAGGAGGAATGGAATGAACATCTGTTCTTCTACTGCAGATACATATACGATCTGTTCCTGATAATGAAAGACACAGAAGCCAATAGGTCTCGCCTTTGGGACCTTATAAGTGTTTAGCAATGCAACAGTTGATTTTGTTGCACCAAGGATATTGTGCTGTTTATAAGGCCCCAAAGGCGAGACCTATTGGCTATGCCAATGCTTGTTTTTAATACCGTTGCAACCCCGCCTCACCTCCTCTTTTCTCGTTTTGCAGATATCGAAGGCTTGTTAAGTAATGACCATACATTTATGAGTGCAGCTTTGAATTTGATATTGGAGACCGGCGATTTCCTTCTGTCTTAGATTCTAGAGTTTGAGGGACTTAGAGGAAGTTTGCAGATGTAACAAGAGATAGGGCCTAAGCATTCGGAAAGTGAGTTAGTACATTGTCAGTGGTTTGAGTTGAAGCGGTGTAACTCTGCCGGTGAGTATATAAGTCGAGGTCTTACCTCTGGGCGAAAACCGGGCAGTGTGGCTGGAGCGGGCACTTCGGATTATGCTTTTCTTAATATACTGCATAAAATTACAGCAGCCAATCAATATATTACTTTTTTGCATGATCTGATATTCAGCCTGTCATGGTCCATCGTCCAATCAGAGAGCCTCAGCCGCCCGAAATACTCTACACACGATGACTACTCTGCTTTCTTTGCTACTCAGCAGCCGAGCTAAGTACCATTTATACTGCTTTTGTTGTTGTGTATGGCCTTTCAGCAGGCAGTCGCTGCAGCTCTTGCTTTTTATGCTAAAACGTTGTTTAATAAGTACAGCTAGTGAATACTATTATATATTGTATTGTATTTTGCTTATTTCTTGTCAGAATTGGTGCCTTAAAAAATGCACTAGACGAGGGCTACTTGGTCCCTTTGTATTTCATCCCGCAGTGGCCGATTGAGTGAAGAGGGAGTGAGGACAGGGCCATCCTGTTGCAGACCACACGCCGGAGGCGTTGGGCTACTTTATGCGCTATGTGGGTGCCTTTGGTTTACTTTTGGGCTATCTGGGATTCTTGGGCGCCTCTTTTGGGCTTCCTCAATCAATCAATCAATCAATCAGGGTTTTATAGAGCGCACAGCTTCTAAGATGAGTGTCCCAGCGCTAAGAATCATTAGCCACTAGTCAGAAGAAATTAATGAGATCGGCAGCCAAGGTTTAAAGCCCTGTTTGAAGGAACCTTCATTTCTAGTGGCCCTTCGCTCAAGGGAAAGAGCATTGCAGCTAGAAGCGGCAATTGCCGACAATCACGAGCTATCCCATTTCTTTCTTTTTCGTTTGTGGCACAACAGCCAATAGGGTATCAGAAGGGACGGTAAGTTCTCGCTGGAATGTAGTGTGTGAGTCTATTAGCCAGGTAGCGGTGACATGACTTATAAAAGGCTCTATGTGCAAGCACAAGCCCCTTGAAATTAACTCTCTAATGGGTTGACATACAGTGCAATTCCGTATGATTCAGACAAATGTGATAGGTTTTCTGGAGCACTTAAAGGAGTCAGGCTGCAGCACTCTGTACCAGCTGGAGTCTCTTAAGTTGGAAGGCTGGGAGACAACAGTACAGAGCACTCGTGTAGTCAAGCCATGAGGTTATGAGAGCTTGAATTCCCGCCTCCTGCCAATGTAAAGGAAGTAGAAACAGAAACATTTTTAGGGATCTGAGAAGGTGGAAGCACACTCCTACCACACTGTCTACCTGGGAGCTCAAGGATAATTTATTGTCAAACTTTACCCCACGATTGGGTACAACTGTGAGTAGGAGAAGGAGAACTGGGTCAGAATTCACCTCTTCAAGGAGGAGGTACCAAAAACTAGTATTACGGTTTTGCTGGTGTTGCACTGAAAATTGTACCAGCACATTCACTGGAATACTGCTCACAGACATGCTATGAACCAGTTCTGAGCATTGGGAATATTACTGTCCCAGGTAAAAATAATCTGCATGTTGGTGGCATAGGCCACCACCTGCCCGCCAAAAGACTCCACCAGGACTGCCGAAGGAGCCATGTAGACATTAAATAGCATTGGGCTCAGGGCAGAGCCCAGTGGAATGCCAAATCTTAAAAGTTTGAGGTCAGATGCAAAAAGTGCCATCCATACTGACTGACTTCTGTGAGACAGAAAAGACCCAAACCAGGCGAAGGCGGCCCTACCTATCCCAATATTTCCTCCTACCAACAAATTGCCCTAAATTCTCAGAAAGAAGCCAGAGAGGGGTCGCTTCTGCTGAAATGCACTGCTCAAAAAATATTTGCTCCCAGTGGATGACCTGGGACCCTCCTGATGGCCTATGGTGGTATAATTATTGAAAGGGCTTGGCCCTTGGAGATTCAAGGGGCTCCCTCTACATCCAAACTGTGAAATTTATAGCTGGCTCAAGGCCCTCTGCCCCCTAGGATCCCTCGGGTGGAGATTTGAACTGGGACACTGTAATGGCAGGGTTCCAGGGATGTATGACGGTACAACGCGCGGTATTACCACGCGTACCGTTACAACGCAGGTTTTACAACGCAAGCCGTTACAACGACTTGCGTTGGGGGGCGCTGGATAGTGAATAGTTTAATTTACTATTACAACTCCAGTCCCTGTGGATAGTAGGGAAGGTGTTGGATAGTAAATTAAACTATTCCCTATCCTAGAGCGCCCTCCAGCGAAAGTCGTTGTAACGACTTTCGTTGTTAAACCTGCGTTGTAATGGTACCGCGTTGTTAGAGTTTCATTGTAAAGGATGCTCCCCGGGTTCCAGCAATTTGATGATGTAGACTACTAGATGTAGGATGACTCCTCTGCCTCGCATTGTGAAGAGCAGCTAGTAGCTAGGTGCAGGAATACGTGAACAGGTCCCTCAGACCATTTACCATACCATGAAACAATCCATGCCAAAGCTCTCAATGCCCCCAATTGACTCAGATGTCTTCATGGGATGGGCACAATGCGCCATTTGTCAGATTGGAAACGTAATTGCTCAAAGTCTGTGGAGAGGCGATGTCGATCCTCCTACGCCTTGATCCTAGGCTAGCCGACCAGGAGCCAACAGATGCTGGCTTACGGGCGAATAGCCTCTTGTTTGGAGACCAGATGTGAAAAACTTGGGAAAATATGTGAGCACATTCACAGCCCTATCAAAAGTGTGTACTATCCTGCCCTTTTTGCTGGTCCGGGCATTTCAGAGGCCATTCACTCGGCCGTGGTCATCTCAAGAAACTCAATGAGGTTACTCCCCTGAAAGTTGGGGTTACTGGGCAGACAACTCTAGAAGGACCACTTTCTATCCCACCAGACACAGAGGGCACAGAAGCCGGTTCTCAAAACGCGGTTTCAAAAATAATGCCCAAGGCAACTCAAATGCCAGATTTTGAGGTGAGAATTATGCCATTCTTAGAGGTACAGTTGGGCAGCAGGATTGGGTAATTCACACACAAGTAGCAAAAGATTTCACATGATGCTTTGGTGTTGCACAGTGAATGAATTCTTTATTGTTTGGTTACTCAAAACCATTACATTAAAAACATAATGCGAGGTTATAAAATTACAAAAGTTAAAACCAAAGGAATTTCTGCTGCCCAGGGGGCGGGATTGCGGAGCATGAGGATCATGTTAAGGCATGGGTCAACAAGGTCTCTATGAACAGAGGCCCTCCGTGGCCTTCAGTAGAGTTTGTGTCTGGTAGATGAACTTTCCGAAGGAGGCCATATGCTTTACCGTTGTCAAGGTATAGAGGTAGATGGTCGCCTCCTTTACAGTGTGGATTCCTGATTGTCTTAAAATTGGCCTAAGGTAGAGGCTGCGGGCCGTGCGTAGGGCCGGGCAGCAGAATAGTAGATGAGCCAGTGACTCACGTTTGTACCCGCAGAGCCTGCATTCCCGGGCACCTGGGCCGGCCGTGCCAAAGGCATATAGTTCTTTAAGAGGCAGCGGGTGTAGTCTATACGCTAAGATCTTGTGAAGGGCTGCGCGGCCCATGGCCTGCTTAAGGTGGTATTTGGGATTGTGCAGGATATGTGGTAAGGACAAGGACTCGTGTAGATCTTTTTTTACCAGCGACTCCAGATCCAGTTCTCTTGACTGCGCCCGCACTTATTTTTTGATGGAGTGTTTGATGGCCGTATAGCTGACATGTTCTGGATTCCAAGACTCAATGGCGAGATTGAGATGGTCCTTAGCCGCCTTGAGAGTGGCCGACCAGGGATTCCCTGGTTCTCTGAAGATGCAATTCAGCGTTGCCTTGAGAGTGTTCTCCTTTGCCGTCGTTGTTAGGAAGTAGTATTTACTTAGGGCGGCCATCTCTTCCAGGTATTGCTGATTAAGTAAGAACTCCAGGCGGACAAGAGTGTTTCTGGTACACCTCGGAAGATGGAATAGTCTCTTGTAGGCTCTGCAATGGATTTTTTCTAGTTCTTTATGCAGTTTGCCTGGAAATGCTTGAAAAGCATAATTTAGGGCGGGCATTAATTTTGCTTTGAGTACTCGTTGGATGGCCAATGTGGACGGGCTGTATAAGGAGGCGTGCAGCTTGCAGATAGAGTAAGTTATAGTTTTGCCTTTACCTTGGATGGTCTTTAGGTGCGCGCTTGAGAGCCCCGACTCCTGAAAGCAAATTCCGAAGTACGTGTACCGCTGAGTACTTTCCAGCAGAAGGTAGCCAAGCCTCCATTTTACTGGTTTTTCCTTTGGGTACTTTCCAAAGATGATAATTTTGGACTTGGATGAATTTGCTACCAGCTTATTTTTCTCATTGTATGTGGCCAGTGCAGTCAGCGCCTTTTGTAGCCCAGTTCTTGTATGATCCAAGAGCACCAAGTCGTCGGCATATTGCATAAAGTGGATTTTTGTCCCGCCGATCTTTGGAATAAGCAGAGCCGCCCCAGACAAGGCCCTCTCCATGTCCGCTGTGTATAAATTAAAAAGCATTGGAGCTAGCACACACCCTTGTTTTAAGCCACGGTCCGTGTTGATCTTTGTGGATGCGTGGTCCCTCGAGAGTTTGATTCTTACCCACGTGTTGTGATACAAGGATTGGATCGCCCTCAGCAGGGCTGGATTGATGTTCCATCGGGCCAACTTTCTCCACAGGATAGCACGATCTACCCCGTCGAACGCCGCCGACTAGTCAATAAAGCAGGCGAATAAGGGGAGGCTTTTGGGTGCCTGAGCATGGTGGACCAAATAAGAGAGTGCAGTGATGTTATCGACTGTGGAGGACCCTGGTCTGAATCCAGTTTGACAGAATGGGAGGAGACCTTCAGCGTTCGTCCAGTCTGTGAGGTCCCTCAAGATTGCACTGGCGTAAGCTTTTCACTCGATGTCCAGCAGGGTGATCAGGCAATAGTTTGATGGTTCAGATTTAGGGCACTTTTTGTGGATGGGCTGTAGGAGCGAGCCTCTCCATGAATCAGGGACATCACCCAGGAGCCAGCATTCATTGTACAAGTGGGTCAAGGTCTTTGACCAGAAGTCGATGTTTGCCTTGAATAAGTGTCCGGGAAGGCCGTTGGGCCCAGGGGCACCATTCTGTCTGATGTTTGTTAGGATTTTGGACAACACCAATCTTCCCGGCGGGGCAGTCATCTCGATGATTGGGTCTGAGTCGGCTCCCACGTCAATTGTTGCATTTTGCTTGGTGTCAGTCCCGGTTTCAATGTAGAGGGATTTTACATGGGCGACCCAAGTGGGAGCCTCAAGGGAGTTTTCTCTATGGTTTGTACACCGTCCGAGGGTGCTTAGGTAGTGCCAAAACTCCTGCGATTTTCCTGGGCTCAGCAAGTCAAAGATTTTCAACCATTGTGCTTGGCAGTGATCTCGTTTTGCCTCCCACACCTTCTTGGAGTGACTTTTGCTGGCCTCTTGAAGATGTTTCTTCATTATGCTTGAGCCATGTTTGTAAAAGAGTTTACGTTTCTTGCTCAGTTGTTTAGCTCTGCTTTTAAGTTCCACCTTGTGTCCATAGGTGAGAGGGGAGGCCCTGTTAGTTGTATTGTTTGAGGTTCCATGAAGGATTGCAGCCAGGATCCCAGTGGTGGCATTCCAGGTGGCTATTGCGCCCGTATTTTGTTCGTTCGGTGGCCAGCCTGGCCACTGGTTTGCCCAGTTATTGAAAGATGTAATGGAGGTCTGTGCACTCTGGGCAGTTTTATCAGTTCTTCGCCGTTAGATGCACCAATGTGTTCGAGCCTGTGGCGAGAGTCCGCTGTGAGATTCAATGTGATGGTTAAAGCAGCGTGATCGCTACCACTTCGTGGGTGTACTGTGAAATTTGACATGAGAGGTTGTAGTTTTTCGCTGAGGATGAGGTAATCAATAGTTGTTTGGTTATTGTATGTAGGGCCAACAAAAGACACTGGTCTGAGATTTAGGAGGACCGAGTGCGCTGTCGCCAGCTTGAAAGTTGTTAGTAGGTCGTTCAGGGCGATTGTGGCCCCAGGTTGAAGTCGTTGTGTGGTTGATATCCCTATATTATGAGTATTGAAGTCGCCAAGAATGATGCATTCCAAGGCCGGGTGTTGAAGCAGTAGGGACTCGAGGAGGGTTGTCAGCGTGGCCAGATTGGGTATGGGCCCGTGTGAGTTATAGTAGGGGTTGATTAATAAGAACGAAAAGTGGCCATTTGACAGGCGGCAGCCTTTCAGGATGCCTGCCTGGATATTGTCTGGAAGATTGGGGATTGCCATGAATTCCAGGCTGAGTGAGTGCTTTACGTAGACACATATCCCCCCCGACGATCTTCCAAATATGTTAAGCTTTTTTGCAGGTTTTCCATATTCTGCACAGTGGGAGGTTACAGAATGGAATTCTACGAGACTCCCTGCCAATCCCGCATGCTAGTTAGTCCCTCCTCATTTTTCCCAGCAACAACAGACCTTCATCAATTCAAAAGTTGCCAACTTACTACTCGAGGGCACCTTTCAGGTTTCACAACCCCACTGTAGAAGGTTTGTCAGCATGATTTTCCTTGTCAACAAGAAGGGCAGGGTTTACAGACTAGTCTTAAGTCTCCGGGAGTTCAATTCGTGAATAGTTTACAGACATTTCAAAATGGAAGGCATCCATTTTTTAGGGGATTTACCTCAAAAAGGTGATAGGATGGTGTGTCTAGAACTGAGAGTCGCCTATCTGTCAGTTCCTATATTTCCAGGGCACAGGAGATTCTTCCAGTCTCTATGAAGCTGGGAATGCTACAAAGTTCAAGTCCTCTGCTCCCGAGTGCTTCACAAAGCTGATGCAACCCAGTGGTAGAAACCTTACACGCAAAAGGCTTATGCCTAGTGATTTACCTGGACAAATTAATTATCATGGCAGAGGATCAGGACAAAATAATGTGCCACCTGAAGTGGACGATTTATCCCCTTCAAGAAATGGGGATTCTCATTAGTGTAAAGAAATCTGTGCTCACACCTGCTGAGAATGTGGAGTTTCTCGGACTCCAAGTGTATTTGGTGAAAGCACAATTGGGTCTAAAACGTTACCGCTAAAGAAAGAATTGAAACTGACATTATCCAGACTGACTGTATCCTTGAAGTCATTGGACAGAGTAGTGGGTCTATAGGTGTCTTCCATTCCGGCGATATTCCCCGGACTCTAAAGGGCTCTGCAGAGATTGAACATCTTACACCTCTCCAAACGTCCGTCCCATGCAGAAGAGATATTCTGTCTCCAGAAGTCAAAATGGAGATGTCCTAGTGGTTCGACCATATGGTGGCTTGGAACAGGCAAGCCAAAATTGTCTCCCACCTGGAGGCAGAAATAGCAGTTCACGATCAGATGGAGTTGGAGCATGACATGAGGCCAGATATCTACATGGGCCAGATGGTACCCAGATGAACTATGTCATTTCATACATTGTGGAGTTGCTGGTGGGTTATTTCACCATAAAGACTCTAGCACCCAAGAAGTCCTACTGTTATATTCTCCTGCGGATGATCAATATATCTGCCCTCCAGCAGATCAACAACCTGGGCGGGTCAAGATCCAGGCTTCTGGCAGAGACAGCCAAGGATTTCAGGCACTTCTACCTGCAACACTGAAATTTGGTGATTGAAGAATATCTGCCAGGACGGACGAATGTTGTAGCAGATTGGAACTAGAGAGGGACCCATCATTGTTCCAGGGCCTGTGTCAGATATAGGTACAGTGCTACATAGACCTGCTTGCTTCCCAGTTGAACACCCAGTTACCAACATTCTTAGCTGGAGACCGGACCCAGAGGCTCTGTGGGCTAGGATGCCTTTCTCCAGTCTTGGTGTCAGGAGCTGAACAATGCATTTTCCCCCTTTGTTATGATTCAGAGGGTTATATCTCATCTTCAGCAACTGTCAGCGGAGCTGATTCTGGCGATGCTGTTGTGGAAAGGGCAAACATGATTCCATGCTTCTGGAACAGTCCTGCTAATGCCCGATTCCCTCTCCACTGTTCCAGGATCTGTGGACATATCCAGGGGTCTTCACCACCAACTGATATTATATCCGGGCAGTTATTCTTGGTGGCATTGAGGGTTTCAGGAAAAGTTAGAACTTGCCAGGTCTTTTGCAACAACCTTGACATAACCATCATCAAATTCTGGTCAGCTCATACACATCAACAACAGTCTTCAGCCTGGAGGAGATTGCTTGGCTGGTGCAACAAACGGGATTTGGATCCAGTGGAAGCCAATCTTCCAATGCTGGTAAACATCTTAGCACAGTTGGCAGAGAACGGTTTGGCATACAGGACAATAAATAATTTCCATTCTGCGACTTCTGCAGGTCATAGCCCGACATTTGGCAAACCTGTGGGTGAACACCCTTTGTTTTGTAAAGTTATGAGAAGCATCAGAATTACCTATCCTCCCAGTCCCAAGTATTCTGTTTTATGTAATGAATCTGTCAAGGAAACATCTGTCAACAAAGTTGACCATGTTACTATGCTTGATTTCATGCAGGCGTGTACCAGATGTCCTGACTTTAGATTTATCAGAGTATTTTCTCCCTAAGGAGTTACTTTTATTATCACAAGACATGCAAAGACAAAATTATGGGTGGTGGCATAGCCATCTTTTCTATCTAACCCAAAGTTATGTGTGGTTTGTTGTCTCCAATGTTATGAAGATTGTACGAAAGAGTTAAGGAGTAACCCCATGGGACAGTTGTTGATTGTGCTGTAGAAACCTTTCAGAGCACTTATGGCTGCTGCTTTAGCAGACTGGATGCATTGGTTGTTGGCTGAAGCAGGTGTGGATGTAATGCAGTTTGGGGCTCATTCAGCATGTGGGGAGATACACGCTAAGGCATTTGTTTTAGGGGTAAAGATTGGAAGATATTTGGCCAACTGGTCATCAGAATCTACGTTTCACCTTTTTTCATCATAAACCAATAATGAATGTGGTATCTTTGTTGGTGGAACAGCTTTAAACAATCATGATACGGAGCCTCGGGTCCTGACATAGAATAAAAAGTTTTCTAGTTATCGCATCAAGAATTTTCAATTCTATTAAGGACTCGGAGGTGAGGAGTATCCCACCCGAAGTAATGGTTAAAGTGATCATTACGTATGATTATAGTACAGTTTACTGATTATGAATACTAGCATGTTATTTTTCAGTGCATTACCCACTCATTTAGTGCAATTGAAGGTGCTTTATGGTAATGGGTTTTACGATGTAACTCTCGATTCCATCAAAAGCAAAACTGTATTAACAAAGCTGAACTTGGGACCGCCTTCATGGTGATAGGGGTCTGTTCATGACAAGTTGGTTTGTATGCTAACATGTTAAAACAGGACTGTTTCTGATTCGGTTTGAAAATTTCCATGGCTATACACAGGACTTTACTGCAATGAAAGAGGAAGAATCATGGTTTGCAGAATATTTATGGGGGCTGGGGCGCTCTAATTGGAGGATAGATAATGACAGGCTGAATATGGTATCATTGGAAATTTAGTTTTCTTGTTAAATCATTTGATTCACTGTTGACATTGTATGCAGTAAAGTAAGAGAAGCATAAGCCTCTCCTCTGAGTCCTTAATAGAATTGAAAATTCTTGATGCAATAGCTAGAAAAAAATTTATTGTCCCACCCACTTAAGTAGCATTTAAAACATGTCTCAGACCTGTCTTTGCAGCCTGTGTGTATGCAGCTATAAACTATCATTTTGGCCTGGAAAAAAGTTCTCAGGCCCAAACCTCATTTTTTTAATACATATAAGTCACCCTTAGGGTAGGCTCTGAACAGCCCAGAAGGCAGGGGAAGTGTATTTAAAAGGTTGGACAGTACTTTTAAATTTTACAGTTGTTTTTTCACTTCTGCAAGAGCTACCTCACCAACAGAATAACATTGGAGTTACATTATTTCATTTTATAAATGTGATTTCCAACTGGGACTTTGGAACTGTAAATAAAAATCCTAACTAACGGAAATGTCGAACTGTAAATTACAATTTCAAAAATGCCACTTTTAAAAAGCTGTCCTTTTTGTACCTTAGCCATTTGGTGCCTGCAGCATGTCTCTTGATCACATGGCTGGGTGTGGGTGACAGCTGGGCTTTGTGTATTCCTCCTGTCGCAGGGATTCTGCTCCTACACAAAACTGTGCATAGAGACTCGGAACCTCAGTGAATAAGGGTGTGCCAAAACTCACCTTAGTATCCAAAATCCCCTACCAGACTAGCAATCCGTGTCTCATTGGTTATTACTCACCCCCAATGATTAGACAACCCAGAACATGAACTTAGAACACCTCAGGTAACGTGGAACACATGAACACTCTTTCGTGATACTATCATACTAGTCCAAAACGAGGAGTAAATGAAGACATGTGCAAGTTTAAAATATTTATTTCTAATGCCGTGTTCTCAGGCACAGTATCTTAGCTAATGCAAGCAAACATATTATAAGCAACAAGGTTACCAGCATAGTTACTATTCCATAAAATACAAAGGGAGAAAGCATGTTAAAATGCTAAAGGGAAGAAGGCTAATTTACACCTCAGTCTTACCCTCCCATGCTAGTATATTATATTATATCTAAAGAAGGTCTCTTTGGGTTTTAGAAGGGCGGGCCCATACCTCTGGTCTTAGTAGAAAGGGACCACATCATCTTCTACACCAGTTCTCTGCATGCAAATGTTCATCAAGTGTGTTTGCATGCTCTGCGCAGAGCATTATTAAACACGCCAAAAACAGATTTGGCCCAGCTGCATATGTGTTATGTCTAGGACGTGCGCTGATCAGACCGAACAACAACCACTGTGTTGAAATAACCTTGAAGGCCTTGGCACTCACTGTTCAGACATAGCTTACCAAGCAAAGCTGATACTATAGGAAAAACATATTATTCTCGTGTGAAGCAAAATATTCTACTAGGCTCAAAGCATTAATAACAATATGTGCCGTGTGCAGAAGCAGCAGAAAGGAAAAATGGCGTTTAAACGTCTAATAAGCTCATGCTAACTTAAACACAGTGTGAAGGCAAAGCCTATCTCCATGACACCCTCCCTTGATCCGAGCACGGATAAGATAAGATAAGGGGCAAATTTAGGAATTCAGAGTTCAAGAACAATAGTCAGAGTAGAGAAAATGTTTTGAAGAAAAAACCTTGCAATCCGTTATTAGTTCAATTGTAAAAAAAAAAAAAAAAGTAACCTTTGGACATAGTGAAGTCAATAGGTCTGGGCAAAATATGTTGATGAAAAAGTAAAAAATATCCGATGTCCAATAAGTGGTGTCGGTCATGGAAGAGAGAGACGAAGACACTTCACAGTCTAACAATAAATATGCAAAATATGCAGCAACAGCCTCCAACAGGAAGTCACTGTTCTCATCTGAAAATAATTCAGCCATCCAATTTAACAAAGGGAAAGAACATACATGTTCCTCAATCACCGGACCCTCTATCACCATCAGAGGACAACTCGGCGGGTTTTCAATGAAGCTGCGTGCCAAGAAATACTGCGCCGCTGCAAACACATTCCAACGACCCAGATCTCCATGCATCGCTGCAAAGGCCATAATCCCTCCATCAGAACAAAGCAATTCATGAGCAACTAAGTGGCTCATAAGTTGATTAAAATCCGCATCGGGAGACACCGTATTGCAGAGACACAAATCCAGGGCCCATTCGAAGTCGCAACTCAGGCAATGAAAGACAGGCTAAACACATGTAAAGTAGGAAAATCGAAATGATAATCCATAAACTGCACTTAATATAGCAAGAGGCAGTGCTCCACAGTACTCAAGCATTTGGTTGCGTAGCAGCCCCAGCCGGGACCGCTCGTCTTGTAACACAGGTTGTGCATCCATTTTGAAACAGACAAAACAGTAATGGCACGCCTGCAGCCAGAGCCAGCAGTAAGGGAAATCCACCAAACAGGCTGGAAAAAATAGAATGAAAAAATGCTGGAAATACACCAACAATAGTCTGAAAAGAAGTCACAAGGCCACTGCTTACAACTTTAAACAAGCATTTGCAATGCAATAGGTCTCGCATTAGGAAAGTTTGAGCTATTGGTATTGTAAATGACAATTTTTTTATTTAGGTTTTGTTTTTGAAAATAGCGAAATTAATAGCTTTGTCATTTACAATGCCAATAGTTATAACTTTCGCAAATGTGACACCTATAGCATTTGTAATGCAATATGTGTTGTATTTACGTGACTTACGTGTATTGATATTACAAATAATAATGGCTTTTAATTTTTTCCCAATAATTAATACTTAAATAAAAGTTATTGTAATTTATAATGGCAGGGGTGGGTGAGGGGTGGGTGCGGGGGTGTGACGGGGTGCGGGGGTGTGACGGGGTGCGGGGGTGTGACGAGGTGAGGGGGTGTGACGGGGTGAGGGGGTGTGACGGTGTGTGGGGGTGTGACGGTGTGTGGGGGTGTGACGGTGTGTGGGGGTGTGACGATGTGTGGGGGTGTGACGATGTGTGGGGGTGTGACGGTGTGAGTGCTGACCATTCCCAAATTGCGACCTGCCTCATGAATATTGACGAGGGAGGTAATTTGCGACCCCATTAGGAATTGGAAACAGTGACTGAGACACTGTTGTACATTCCCTTTTGTGAATCGCAAATCATAGCAAATTGCAACTCACAAAATGGAATGGCCATACATCTGGCCCGGTGTCTCTTGCTGCGGTGCACCTTGACATAGGTAACTCTTCTACAAGTATGTTAGAGGAGAGCCATTCATGCTTTTAATCAGCTTAATTAATCCAGACATGCCCAATTAAACCCCACTACAGACCAATCAGGCATTGTTAATTAAAGCAGAAGGAGGCTAAACAGCTGCTTGCATTACAGTTTTTGTCCCTGTTGCTTCCTCTCGGGCACTAGGGGGAACTTATGGCAAACCTAATGAAGGCTGCCATGCAAGGTTTGCTTTTTCTTACAGCGTTATTTGCAGTGTGAATAATGGTAAGAGCTTATATGACAACGCAGGTTAATTTTGTGTGTTTAATTGATATCAATGGTGGTAGGGTATTTCTCTGTCCCTCTTGGTATGCCATTAGTACCTACCAACCACCCAAATTCTTAATAGCCCTTTGCCTAATCCCTTTTGTCAATCATCTTTTCTGAGTAAGGCCAAGGTTGGCTTAAAGAGCCACTCCTGTGCTGAGGATCGGGGAGGACCTACATTTCTCCTTCTGTTAGAGTATGTGTGAAACTGCATTAGGCCCTTAAATTATTTTCCCCTTCTGATACTTTCGTTTAAAAAGAATTGTTACTTTATAATGTATCAATTTGGCAGTTGTACCTTTTATTTTAATTTGTGATTTCATTGCCCTAATGTATTCCAAAAAACCCTGTCTTTGTGAGCTTAAGCTAAACTTTCCCTCATTATAAGGTTTCTCAGAGTCCACATATAAGCAAGATATACCCCATATAGTCTCATAGCTCGCAGTGCGATAGGCCTGGAGCTCCACTTCATTAGTTAGGCCATCAATGCTGAAACCAGTCTCAAACCGTTACTCCATACATTGGGTCTGGACTAACAGTTGGGGTTGGACTATATCTTTTTGGGCGCAGTCTGGACTGTTTTGTATACGTTTGGTCCCTGTAGTAGCACAGTGAGCAGAGGGAAAACAATATATGGGCTGGAATGTGTCCTGGTATATATTACTTGTGACTGTGGTTAAATAAAGCATTCCATTCATCACTTTTTATTTTTCTCATATTACTTTTTTTTTTTTTTACAAGTAAGAGATGTTTATTTACGTTCTTGGTGGAAGGCTAGTAGGACTCTGGTAGTGAGATCCAAGCACTGAAGTTTCCATCGCGACTTGACTGATCTTCAAGGGGTTTAAAAGATGAGTGCAGCCTCACAGTAATGTGAGAAACAGCTAAGTCATGCTCCTCAAACCAGCCATTGAGTTGAGTGGTTGGGTTTCCGAGTTAAAAGTCTGCTGCAGACTCTGTATAACAAGAGGATAACAGGGAAACAAAGGTGTCCATCACAGGTATAGTTTAACAGTTTGCGAGGGATGATATAGTGCAGATCCTCGTGTAGGTTCGTGAACTAACCTACCCCATGTCTGGAAACACAAGCTAGGTGATACTTAGACCACTGGTCACCAGAATCCAAGAATGGATATTTTGTGCCCGCTTTGTCACGGTCTGTCACATTCAAAGATTGTGTTCATTACCAGGAATGTAGTTGGATGGGTACCATGAGAAACGTAGCTAGTGTTCCATTCCGCGGCATCCGATGGCAACCTCTCACTCCCCTGAAACTGAATGAAAGCAGATGCAGCACTTACAGCCCAGGACAAAAAAGCACTCAAAGAATCTTGCCATCGTGAATAGACATCCTAGAAAAGAAATTGTGTTCGTAAGTTTTGAGGACTGACAATGCTTCATCTTAAGCATTGTTTCAGTGCGCATTGTCCTTTCTGTTGAGTTACAGATTTAGCTGTGAACGCTTAACCGCCAATCAGGAGTTGGCTCATGTGTGCACTTTTGTAACATGGTCTTATGATTTTCACTATTCTCTTTTTTCATTGCCATTGCACTGCATCATTATTTCCTCTGTTACACAATCCACGCCTGGGTCTTAAAATCATTTCCCTGCCCCATACTTTGAATTTAATAAACATTTTGCAATACAGCCATTACATCTTTTATTTTCAATCATGTTTGCATTGCATCGAGAGTGCCACCGCGCTGCCCGCAGCGACCCGGAAGCTCTTGGCCAGCCGGCCAATCCGCTCGCGGCCGACCAGAAGTCCCGCCTCCCGAGGTCCGCGAGATGCCGGCGCATGGAGCGCCCTGCCGTCCGGTGTAGCCCGGGTCCCCAGGAGGGGGCCGGGGAGAAGGAGGAGTGTGGCGCCTGTTGCGGGGCTCCTCTGACCTGAGGGAGCCCCGATTTAGATGAGGAGACGCGCCGTGAGGAGCCCCACCGAAAGAGCGCAGTTGGTGAGTAGGGCCCAGGGCTGATGTGAAGTGCGTGCGTGCCTGTGTGTATGCCTGGGGGGGTGGTGGGGGGGAGGGAGTATGTGCGCGCGTGTGTGCGCGAGGGAATGTGCATGCGTGACTGTGTGTGATTGAGAGAGAATGCGAGGTAGGGGATAGTGTGCCTGTATGTGTGCCGTATGCCTGCGTGTGCATGCGCGCGCCTGTGTGTGTGCATGCGTGCGTGCATGCAGAGGGGTGGGGGCTGCCTGTGTCTGTGTGTGAGCAAGGGCTTTGCACCGCGCATGCGCAGCTACCAGACGCTCGCTCCCGAGGTGAAATCTGACCTCGTCAAAGCGCGCGTCTGGTAGCTGTCCACATTCCTAAATACGGGCCAAAATAGGTCTGAAGCAGACACCTTCAATGCTCACGCATTGAGGGTAGGTCTGCTCGACCTAAAAAGTGAGTAGCCCCGTGGTGGAGAACGCATTAAAGATAGTGTGAATTAACTCACCGAAATGCAAGGGCAAATCAGTATTCAATGAGGCATGCACTTCTGTGCGGGTGTTAGCCACATGAAGGACAAATGTTTCACGGCCAGATGTGAGGGCAACTTCTTTCTGGGACAATAGAGCTCTTATTGAACTCTGCTTTCAAGGTCGGAATCTTGGGCCAGATGGAAACATCAAGCTTCCCATGCGGAGGCGGATACATTACATTCTTACAACAAACTACACGCTCACTGACGGTAACGACATAAGCAATTCCAGATACTAACCCACAACAATCTTCATTATTTAAAAGTAAATAACTTCAGTTTGCCAGTAATGTGAATGTGAGCACAATAGCAGGCACAGGTGTACTTTTTAAAATACAGGCTAAATCGGCTCATTCTAATTACAGGAGCCTTGTAATTGGATGTGCCTACACATCAATGAGTGATCTGGTGTTTCAGTGCAATCTTCACCATTCAAATAAACTTCTTTACCCTCCCTAAGGCATCTCTAGGTAAATGGAAGCGACCATGCTTCATGGAGATAAACACTGCCAAGAGGCTCATATATACCAATGGCAAAGTACTTCATACACGCCTCAAACTTGAATAAAGGAAACTCGAGAGTTATTAACCCGTGGATAAGCCACGTTGCTGAATTTGCCTCCGCCACCGAAAAAGGGATTTTAATTGGGGGTGACTTTAATGCAAAGTTAACAAAGAATCATGGGATCGAGGATAGGACCCATTTAGATCAGGCGGACCGAAGGGGTATCGAATGAGCTAATATACTAATTGAATTTACCCTTGGTAACGCCATGACAACAGACCTTAGTCCTAGTGCCTCCCACGCCCCCACGTTTACAAGCAGGGACAGTAGTTCTACGATTGATTATATTTTTATGTCGCCTCATTTAATAGATTGTATAGTAAAGTCTACGGTGATGGTGACATCATTCGGTGACCACAACCCACTTATAGTAACTTTGAACTTTGCCCCCAGTCCGGTTTATACGAACCTAAATGGCGCAAGGGATATCACACCCTCGACTGACGGATTGCGACTAAAATGGAGGGGGGGTTGACAGCGGGGCAATTCTGGATAGCGTACAAACTAAATACCCGCATCTGCTGCTGTCTGCTGGTCATAATCCTTTAAAGAACCATGAAACCGCTGGGTATAAGTGCGCTCAATAAATGTTTTTAAATGTTAAATTCAAATCTGATTAAGTCCTGCTCATCCGCGGACGGCAATCACCATAGGATAATTGCTGACTTTGAAAAACTGTGCTCAACCATAAAAACTCTCCTGTCAGGAAGATAAAGAACCAAGGTGGTTTGACTCAGCCTGCTCATTAGCAAATAAGGAATTAAGAAGGGCACTTAATACCAAACCTAGGTGCAAAATGACTGTCCAGATAGCCAGGAAACAGTATAAAACCAAAATAGCAGAAGGAAAGGCTACACTACTTTCTGAACAGTGGGAATGGCTGGTTACCAGCACAAATCTGGGGGGCAGCGGGCCTTTCTGTTCCGCAGTCAGGAAAACAAGGGAAATGGGTAGGAAGCTTACACCAATTAGCTGTAACATAACTAGCAGTGTATGGGAGACCCATTTCTCAAACATTTATGCAGCACCGTCTGAGGAGCTGACAACTCCTACCCCAGGACAATTGTGCGGTCTACAGATTGAAGCCCACGAAGTAGAAATAGCTATAAAAGAGAGCCTTGGAAACAAGGCGCCTGGTCCTGACGGTTTGCCCATTGATATTATTAAGTATAATCCGGACCTATGGGCACCAATTCTTCTTAATGTCTTTAACAGCCTACCAACAGCGGCTATGCCCGTTACTTGGGCAACTAGTACTATCGTCCCAATCTTTAAAAAGGCAGACAGGTCGGAACCAGTTAACTACCACCTGATCTCCCTTTTGGACAACACCTTAAAAATGTTGGGACGAGTAATTTATAACAGACTGAAGACACAGACTTACTGGACCCGTGCCAGATGGGATTTCGGAGTGGGGTGGGGACAGTAGAGCAATGCTTGAACCTAAAACTGATAATTGATAAGTATAGTATTGCTCGATCGTCCCCCACCTACCTTGCTTTCATGGATCTTTCATCCCCTTTTGATCTAGTGAAAAGATCCAAACTCTGGACAATCCTACTAAATTACAGGCTAGACGATGCCCTTGTCGACTTCCTGGCCTACCTCCATACTGATCTGAAAGCTCAGGTCAGAATTGGGATGGGCGGTGAAGTTTCTGGAGCTATTGATATCAGCAGGGGGGTGAGACAGGGGTGCGTTTTAGCACCCCTGCTGTTTATTATCTACATCAATGGTCTATCCAGAAGTCTGAAAAAAGTTACTAGTGATGTCCCGATAATCCTAGGGAAACCCCCACCAGTGCTATTATACGCAGATGATGCGGTGCTCATGGGCCGCACACCAAATGCCCTCCTCCTACTTTTTCAAAGTTTTGTTCATTTTATGGAGGGATTAGATCTGCGTGTAAATTTTAAAAAATCTTTTATTATGTCGTGTGGCCCCGGGAAAAGGAAGCTCAATACCATACAGATAGGTACAGATAAACTCTAATCTGTCCCTACATTTACTTACCTAGGATTGGTTTTCGCTGCAAACTGATCGTGGAGTGGGCATTTGGCCCACGCCACGAGCAAGTTCTCGAAAGCCACCAATTCTATTCTGAGCTTGCCCCACCCGAAGAAAATAGGTGCCACTAGAGCCATTTAAAACATTTTTAGACTACAGTGCTTACCTGTCGCCTCATATGGAGCCGAGGTATGGGGGTTGGGAAGCAGCCCTTGTATTCAGCGGGAAGAAAGCCGTTTTTGCAGAAAAATATTGGGCGCTCCAATCTCATCCTCTGATTATATTTGCCATAATGAATTAAATCTTCCCTATGTAAGCGATTTTATCAGAGCCAGACCAGCACTTTTCTGGATCAGGGTTTGGAGGAACAATTCAGCTACCCTCACACAATTTATCGTAAAAGATTGCTTAAACTGTGATCATGGTATGGCGATTCCATGGCTCTCAGGAGTTTTTAAAACACTGAGCGCCGTGGACAAAGGCAATCTATTTTCAGACCCTACCAGGATCGAGCCCAAGGATAATGTTGAGGTCAAACATGCACTGTATGCACTTTATAACTCTGAACGGATAAGAAGAGAATCATCGAAATCAACTGTCGCAAAATATTTGGGAAATGAATTGTGTAGGCAACCACTCCCGCCCTACCTCTCCCTACCTATGACCAGTTGGGAGAGGTCACTTTTGTTTCGTCTAAGAGCGGGTTCAGTAAAATTTTTGTTGTCTTTCCCATTGGGCTATCGACATAGTATAGACTTTAACCCCTGCCCATGCGATGGTGTTAGCCCACAGGATGATCTGCACTTCCTATTCTTCTGTAAATTTTACTTAAGACATATTAAATGGTTTTTAACCCCATATTTTAAGAAACACAAACCACTCTCACTTAAGGAATCTTATAGAATGTTGGTTTCCCTGGATTCTGATGAACTAATCTTCCGCACTAGCACTTTTCTGAGACTGATAACATGAGTGCGTAAAACGATGGAAAATCCCTGAAATTGGCCTCAATAGAATAGAATTGTATTACAATTTAATCATGAAATTTCTGTACTAATGTATAATGTAAATTCATTGTTGTTTTTAATTGTGGTACTTTTATGAATTTTATGAAATTCGAATAAAGGTCTTTTGAACTTGATTACTTTATAAAAAAAATTCAACACTTGATTATAATTGCTGTATAAAGTGATGCACACTCTAAGTAGAGTGTAATCAGGTAGTGAACACTTTGGCTAGGTCAGCTTTGTCTTGATCCAAATCAACTTTCTAAAAGTGGCATTTTCAAAATAGCAGCTTAAATTCAGACTTCACCATCGGATTGGATTTAAAAATCCAATTAATTTGCATCCTTGAATCATGGATCTAGCTATTTCCAAACCCAAGTTATACATTATACGGTATTGTAAAGTAACCCAGTGCT
This sequence comes from Lissotriton vulgaris, assembly GCF_964263255.1. Taxonomy (NCBI): domain Eukaryota; kingdom Metazoa; phylum Chordata; class Amphibia; order Caudata; family Salamandridae; genus Lissotriton; species Lissotriton vulgaris. Next base: position 20,617 of record NW_028254581.1, read on the forward strand.
TTTCCATGGGAGAGTTAGACGTACCACAGTGAAAAGTGACTGGAGAATTTTCAGTGCCAGAAAATGTAAAACTTAAGAATACATGCCTAACTTTTTAAATAGCATGCACCTTTTATTAGGGGGACATAGGGCATAACTTAGGGGTGGCATACATGTATTAAAAAGGAAGATTTAGGCTTCTCAAGTGGTTTACTTTGCCAGATCGAATCTACTGACTTAAAATCGCACTGCTAGGCTACAGTGGCAGGCCTACAGTCATGTTGGTCTCTTTAGTGGTGGCAAAATGAGGGCTGCATTCCACTAGAGACATTTAACTTACACACCCTGGGTACACAGAGTACCATATACTAGGGACTTCGAGTTAAGATAAATATACCAATTAGGAATTAGCCAATTGCTTACATATACATTAGGAGTCTGAGACCATACACTAGAAGCAGGACATCAGCACCTCAGAGTTCAGTCAGTAAACCAGCACTTAATGTAGCACAAAGTGCAGGGAAGGCATGGCTTGGCAGTTCGGGCTGGACTGTTCCCATGAGGCACAGGGTCAGACTGATTTGCATATGGCCATGTCTGAACTGGGGTGGCAGAGTGGGCTAAAGAAAGGTGATGGATTAAACCCAGATCTGTTGACTGGGTGTGAGTGTTTGATTGGTTCAGATGCTCCGTCCATCACCACCCCCTTTTGTACCGCTTTGTTCGCCATAAGTTGGCAGGGTGTGCTCAGACCTGAATCCCTTGCTCACTTTGCCACTGGATTCAAGCAAGCCGGGCTGAAGACGGCTGAAATGCCAGAAACCAGTCCTCAGAAGCTTGTTTCCGGTCCAGGGAAGGCATGGCTTGGCAGTTCGGGCTGGACTGTTCTCATGAGGCACAGGGTCAGACTGATTAGCATATGGCCATGTCTGAACTGGGGTGGCAGAGTGGGCTAAAGAACGGTGACGGATTAAACCCAGATCTGTTGACTGGGTGTAAGTGTTTGATTGGTTCAGATGCTCCGTCCATCACCACCCCCTTTTGAACCGCTTTGTTCGCCATAAGTTGGCAGGGTATGCTCAGACGTGAGTCCCTTGCTCACTTTGCCACTGGACTCAAGCAAGCCGGGCTGAAGACGGCTGAAATGCCAGAAACCGGTCCTCGGAAGCTTGTTTCCGGTCCAGGGAAGGCATGGCTTGGCAGTTCGGGCTGGACTGTTCCCATGAGGCACAGGGTTAGACTGATTTGCATATGGCCATGTCTGAACTGGGGTGGCAGAGTGGGCTAAAGAACGGTGATGGATTAAACCCAGATCTGTTGACTGGGTGTGAGTGTTTGATTGGTTCAGATGCTCCGCCCATCACCATCCCCTTTTGTACCGCTAACTTTTTAAATAGCATGCACCTTTTATTAGGGGGACATAGGGCATAACTTAGGGGTGGCATACATGTATTAAAAAGGAAGATTTAGGCATCACAAATGGTTTACTTTGCCAGATCAAATTTACTGATTTAAAATCGCACTGCTAGGCTACAGTGGCAGGCCTACAGTCATTTTGGTCTCTTTAGTGGTGGCAAAATGAGGGCTGCATTCCACTAGAGACATTTAACTTACACACCCTGGGTACACAGAGTACTATATACTAGGGACTAAGAGTTAAGATAAATATACCAATCGGGAACTAGCCAACTGCTTACATATACATTAGGAGTCTGAGACCATACACTAGAAGCAGGACATCAGTCCTGCTTCTAGTTCAGAGTAAGTAAACCAGCACTTAATGTAGCAAAAAGTGGGGGAAAGTATATACAGTAACATTTGTTTTCCACAAGTAATAACAAAACCAATTTTTTGTTATTAAAGTCTCAGACGTATTCTCAAGCTATTATTTTCCTTTACAGCCAAGCTAGCCTGATTAGCATTGCCAAAGCTTATTCCTTCATCCTTTCAAGATGGACCTCTACAAGATCGCCTTTGCTTGCAGCTGCAGTTACAATTTGTGAACCAGAGAACTGGAAAGTTGACCTTC